>NC_135235.1:501275427-501575427 GCF_051348905.1 Ranitomeya variabilis
CGGCACGCGACCAATCACAAGCCGGGACTTCACGTAAGGAAAGAAAAGCGCGAATTTTAAACAAAGAACGCTGCCGCTTCCCGCGCTGAGGTTCAGGCTGCGTCGGAGAGGTGAGTATAGCAATATTTTTTATTTTAATTCTTTCTTTTACACATTAATATGGATCCCAGGGCCTGAAGGAGAGTTTCCTCTCCTTCAGACCCTGAGAACCATCAGGAATACCGTCCGATACTTGAGTCCCATTGACTTGTATTGGTATCGGGTATCGGTATCGGATTGGATCCGATACTTTGCCGGTATCGGCCGATACTTTCCGATACCGATACTTTCAAGTATCGGACGGTATCGCTCAACACTAGTGACAACATGAGTCAATATAGAGCCATACTACTTATATGAGTCTACAAAGATTTATACTTGATGTATAAGTATTAGTCTTGACATTGTACATTATTCTGACTTTAGGTTTTTTACTTATACTTATTCTGCTTCACCCATCAGACTATCATATTTTTGTGTCTATCTATATTTCCTGTTGCATGTACCTCCTTGCATACTGTGGTGTGTTGTGAATCTGCTTTTGGGCTCCTTCTGGTGGTGGCTTGCGGTACTGGTGACTCGGGTGTGTTTTCTTTCTCAGTTCACCTGTTTTCATCAGTAGTGGGGAGTTGCTATTTATTCCTGCTCTTCAGTCATTGCCTTGCCGGCCATCAATGTAACCAGAGCCTTTCTGTTGCATGTTCCTGCTCCTAGACTACTGATCAGCTAAGTTGGACTCTTAGTCCTAAGTTTGTTTGCATTTTTGTTCCAGTTTACAGTTAAGTCTTTCTCTGTAGCTGGAAGCTCTTGTGGGCTGAAATTACCACTCCGGTGTCATGAGTTGACACATGAGTTTAAAGTAATTTCAGGATGGTATTTTAAAAGGGTTTTCAGCTGACCGTGCAGTTCCCTTTTGTATCTTTCTACTATCTAGTAAGCGGACCTCGCTTTGCTGAACCTACCTTCATACTGCGTATGTCTTTTCCTCTGAACTCACCGTCAATATATGTGGGGGGCTTCTGTCTCCTTTTTGGGGGAATTTCCCTAGAGGTAAGCCAGGTCTGTTTTTTCCTCTACTAGGGTAAGTTAGTTCTCCGGCTGGCGAGAGACGTCTAGGGATAAAACGTAGGCACGCCCCCCGGCCACTATTAGTTGTGTGGTAGGTTTAGCTCACGGTCAGCTCGAGATTCCATCACCCAAGAGCTCGTTCGTTATTTATGTGTCCTGACGTTCCCCTGCCATTGGGAACCATGACAGTGGTGCCACCTGTTAGTTTCTCACCTTTTTAACATGCTAATGAAGTACTCTTAATAAACTTAAACTTTGTATTACATTGTGGTTCCTTGTGTACAATTTTTCTCTATAGGCTTCTTATAGTGATTTTGGTGCCAACGATGTCTCAAAAGTTTCATATTAAGTGTATTGTGCTGATTATGGATATGACACCGGTTTTGCCAGATTGACTCTAATTTCTGAGATATTTAATAGTTAATTAATTACAGTAGAATTCTGGCTTCAAAAAGTCAATTTTACAGCATTGTAAGGCTGCACATTGAAATAAGAAATAATTATATGGGATATTCCATTACCTAAGAGTCAAAAGACCAAAAGCTATTGCATTTGTTATCACACACAAGTCTCATTGGGGGAATGCATTATTATCATGGATGAATTATTTAAAAACTAGAACCATTTCAGCAAAAGTAATGGGATTTTTTTAATTCAGCACCCTCAAAATATCCTGAATCCATACAAAAAATCTTGGTAGCTGTATTTTTTTGTAGACCTGTGTTATTGTACTGAACCACATGTACACATTCCATGTATATATTGGCATAAACTACAGTATATATCCCTTCAGGGCTATCCTTATTTTTTACTTTGTATTCATGTCCCATGATTTGTCTTTATAAGATCTAGGTAATGTATATTGCAAATCAGTACACAAACTGTCAAACAATGTACCGGGGCTTGGGGATTACTTTAAAAAAAACAAACCAATGTTTAATAATTAATTTACGAGGATTGGCACCTTAAATGTGTGTGCGCGTGGGCATCTTTATCAGGCAGGAACGCTCTTTAATCCACCTGAAAAAGCGCTAACTAAATGCTAAAAAGAATGAACATATTGCAGTGAAAAAACTACTTGCTGTTCATATGTTCCATCTTTTGAGCTTCTCTTAACAGCTTCAGGCTTACAAAGATGCAAAGCGGCTAAAAGATGTGACCTGACCATTCCTCAGACTGCTTTTGCTTGGAAGAAGCTCACTGACTTATTCAATTCAAGTATAAAAAGAAGGCTGGTGGCAAAAGATGTTGCAAAAAGCCACCAAAAAGACGCTGCCAGCATGCCCTAAAGCATCTTCCTCCTAAAAATGTGCCAAAAAATGTCTTGTGCATGTACCCCAAGGATCCACAGATACATGCAGTGCATTGGTTTTCTTTTGGCTAGGGTTGAGAGGTAAAACGACACATAGCCAATGGATAGTGTCACAGCTATAAGGGTTGCAGGTGTAACGGGTCTCCAAATGTTCCACATTTGTATGAAGTGGATCACATAAAGGTAAATTCAGTAGCTTTGTGCAGGGGCAAGGGCCCACTCACCAGCCAGGGTCTTCAATTCTGCAGGCTGGAGTGTGTCTTTATCTCCCCAAATCCACCTTCCAGTGACCGACACAGAAAAAAGAGGGCCACTGTTCAATTGTAGGGGGTATGGTAAAATGTGTTTGTCATTGCCCTTTTCCCTAGTCCCAGTGCCTTATGTTATTAGTGTATGTGTATAGGTTAACATATGATGATATTGCTATTTAAGTGTACTATCACCTCGTGTATAATGGCACTGCTACACAATCAGGTGTCTTGTTCACTATATAGATATATATAATGCAATGTATATTTTTGCTATTTGGTGAATCTGTTAAATAGGGAAAGAGTAGTACTAAAGTTTGCCCACAAGATAGAGTACCTTAGAATAGTGTACATAATAATATTGGGCAGCATCGTGGCTCAGTGGTTAGCACTGCAGCCTTGCATCACTGGAGTCCTGGGTTCAATCCCACCAAGGACAACATCTGTAAGGAGTTTGTATGTTCTCCCCGTGTCTGCGTGGGTTTTATCCAGGTTCTCCGGTTTCCTCCCACATTCCAAAGACATACTGATAGGGAATTTAGATTGTGGGCCCCATCGGGGACAGCGATGATAATGTGTGCAAACTGTGAAGCGCTGCAGAATATGTTAGCGCTATATAAAAATAAAGATTCTTATTATTATAATACTAGATAGGAGTTTCACATAGCTGGGAACTAGATACTGGAGGAGGGGTTAGCTGCAGCTAAGGGAAGGAGTGTTTCCTGGATCTGGTTAGAAGGGCCCAGACAGTCCACACAGGCTTAAGTGCCCAGGACATGGCAACACAAGGCTCATTCATACCACATAAAGACACAACAAATTATTGTGGAATAAAATTGGCCGTGATGTTTATTATAGGGTAACTTTATTATAAAAACAGCATAAAAATCAAATGAACGATTATTATAAATGTCCAAACACTCCATAACTCCATTAAACAATCCACCCAGGAACTGGGTGATTTTCCCACACTATAAACATCACGACAATGAAAATAATAGCTCAAGGGAGGGCGGGTGGGATCTTCTTTCTTCAGTACCTCACCTCAGAATGAGTGAAATTAGCCAGAAACTGGTTTAAATACTATAGTAACGGCCCAGCAACGCACTGTCCACCAATGAACAGCCGTTAAAAAGAGCGCCAAACAAACTGGTCTAAGCCAGAATATCCAAAAATAGCACCAAATCAGCCGGAAATTCGCCCTAATATTAACCCTTTACTGAAACTTCAGCCACAATATTATTCATAGCCTGTGTGGCCATGTGACCTTCCTTTATTCCCTAATTCTCATTGGGGGGGCTACCATTAGCAGCTACCACGCAACATTGGTTGACTAAGAGGAAAAGAGCCCAGCTATCCACAGCATCAGGCCAGAAAAGCGAAGGCCAGCACAGCAGAAGGAAAGCTTATAGCTTGGGCAGATGTCATCAGTACCAGGCGGGGCAAAACGGTGGCTGGGGCAGAACTCAGAAGCAGTGAGCTGGGAGCAGGACAGCACTGGGACGTCACAGAACACAATACTGAAGGGCAGGTCACTCGCCAGGTGACAACTAGCTTCGGAGGTGGGGTGAAACAGACTGAGAAATGCCAAGCCGTGGCAGAGCTGAATTGGGAAGACACGGTCCGACCCTGGTATGCGTTATGTGAAAGGAAGGAAGGTGCAGGGAGAAAAGAGGAGATGTGTAATGCTGATCCTGTTGTAATTGCTGTGAAGAGTCTGGATGTGCTGCGGAAAGCTTACAGTAAAGTTGTTGAATTTAAAGTTGAAAAGGACTGTGTCTCAATCCTTGTTACATCCTCTGATTGGAACCTGAAGCGAAACAGAGGTGACCCTGATGACGCAGAAAATGGAGCCACAGGTTACCAAAAGTGATGGACAATGTTTTCATGTAATGGGGGCACAGATACGCCGGAGTGTTCCACCATGACTACTGCCCTGGACCAGCCTCTTACACAAGAACAGTATATAGGCCACTTGCAGTCTAAAAGCTCCTCATAATGCACAGTTCCACCTGGTTCAGAGGTGGAGGTGGTCCCACTCATCTCTTGGGTCCGTATGCACCTGCATGGGTTGCATCAATGGTATGTGTGCTCCTGCCACCTTCCATCACATTTCTCACTTGATTTTGGTAGTGAATCCCCCTTTGATCTATAAACTACACAATGTATGTCCATGGGCTATGTCGGGTATTGCAGCTTATCTCTATTGAAAGAAACTGTGTCAGCACAGAATGACTGTTCAATCTAACTACAGGTGCTCAGTGCATCATGGCGGGGCCAATCACTTATACACGCCTTCCATCTGCTTGGTTTCCATCTACCTCCACCCTTCTCTGGCCCTATGAAGCCCAAGCTGTCAATCACAGAAGGGGGTGGAGATTGTGGGAAAAAAAGAAGGGGGGAAGGTGGATTTAAAGGATTATCCCCCCCTGTGAAACACCAAATGGTGGGACTTAAGGTACCGTCACATTTAGCGACGCTGCAGCGATCTAGACAACGATGCCGATCGCTGCAGCGTCGCTGTGTGGTCGCTGGAGAGCTGTCACACAGACAGCTCTCCAGCGACCAACGATGCCGAAGTCCCCGGGTAACCAGGGTAAACATCGGGTTACTAAGCGCAGGGCCGCGCTTAGTAACCCAATGTTTACCCTGGTTACCAGTGTAAATGTAAAAAAACCCAAACACTACATACTTACATTCCGGTGTCTGTCGGGTCCCCCGGTGTCTGCTTCCCTGCACTGTAAGCGCCGGCCGTAAAGCAGAGCGGTGACGTCACCGCTGTGCCCTGCTTTACGGCCAGCCGGCGCTGACACAGTGCAGGGAAGCAGAACGCCGGGGGACGCGTGCAGACACCGGAATGTAAGTATGTAGTGTTTTGGGTTTTTTTACATTTACACTGGTAACCAGGGTAAATATCGGGTTACTAAGCGCGGCCCTGCGCTTAGTAACCCGATGTTTACCCTGGTTACCAGTGAAGACATCGCTGAATCGGCATCACACACGCCGACTCAGCGATGTCTGCGGGAGATCCAGTGATGAAATAAAGTGCTGGCCTTCTAGCTTCGACCAACGATGTCACAGCAGGATCCTGATCGCTGCTGCGTGTCAAACACAACGATATCGCTATCCAGGACACTTCAACGTCACGGATCGCTAGCGATATCGTTGTTAAGTTGTTCAGTGTGAAGGTACCTTTAGTCTAAACAGTCATCCTGTGCTGGCTGAGAACTAGTGTTGAGCATTCCGATACCGCAAGTATCTGGTATCGGCCGATACTTGCGGTATCGGAATTCCGATACAAAGATCCGATACTTTTGTGGTATCGGGAATCGGTATCGGATCCATATTACTGTGTAAAATAAAGAATTAAAATAAAAAATATTGATATACTCACCTCTCCGGAGGCCCCTGGACATCACCGCTGGTAACCGGCAGCCTTCTTTGCTTAAAATGAGCGCGTTTAGGGCCTTCCATGACGTCACGGCTTCTGATTGGTCGCGTGCCGCTCATGTGACCGCCACGCGACCAATCACAAGCCGTGACATCATTCTCAGGCCCTAAACTCCTCATTCTAGGAATTTAGGACCTGAGAATGACGTCGCGGCTTGTGATTGGTTGCGTGGCGGTCACATGAGCGGCACGCGACCAATCAGAAGCCGTGACGTCATGGAAGGCCCTAAACGCGCTCATTTTAAGCAAAGAAGGCTGCCGGTTACCAGCGGTGATGTCCAGGGGCCTCTGGAGAGGTGAGTATATCAATATTTTTTATTTTAATTCTTTATTTTACACAGTAATATGGATCCCAGGGCCTGAAGGAGAGTTTCCTCTCCTTCAGACCCTGGGAACCATCAGGATACCTTCCGATACTTGGTGTCCCATTGACTTGTATTGGTATCGGGTATCGGTATCGGCGATATCCGATACTTTTCGGGTATCGGCCGATACTATCCGATACCGATACTTTCAAGTATCGGACGGTATCGCTCAACACTACTGAGAACCTTTAAGTGACTAGAGCCAAGTTACAATACCAGGTACAGCCTATGAACAAGTGTGGTGCTTTTTCTAAAAAAAATTCTAAGCCTTTTTCCTCAACCTAGAATTTAGAAAACTCCATTAGTATCATCAACCTTGACTTGACATTGGAAATTCATTGGAAATGCATAATGAATAGCCATGAATAACATGTCTGTGCTTTTTCTGTTTGGAAATGTGCTTGTCAGTAAAATGAATGAATTCTTCTGATTTCAGGCATAGGACATACATAATGGATTCTTATAAGACCCAATAAAAAGTATGCACGTTCACGTATGACTATTCCTTTATCACTGAGGATCCTGCTTTATTTTCCACACAGGATACGGCAGGCGGTTATACTACAATAGATCAGGAACCTTCCGAAGGCAGAGTTTGGCAGTTAGATCTTGGCTTTCTGACTGGGATTATTTGTGCATGGAAAATGTAGCATTAAGGAGAGCATTCACATAATAGTTGCACAAGTACATCTTCTAGAATGAGTGGATTGCAGTTGTATTCACTTTCTTTTGTAATGTACATGTAATAGGTTATGTTTTATGCAAAAATGAAAGGTAATTTAATAACTGCTAAATTTTTTGGCTGTTCACCAAGAAGATTAAAGGGGTTGTCCACCAACAGAAATATACCAATGGAGCGCCCCCACGTAAGGGCAATGGGGTACTCGGTACCGGGTACTTCTCAGTTCTGGGGATGTCACGGTGGCCCGACCCGGTCCGTGGCCCTTTGAGGTGTTGCAGAGTGCGTTTTCTTGCAGTCACCACTGTAGTTACGAGAGCTTCAATCAGCAAGATATCTTGAGTAAACAGTATTTACTTCATACTGGTAAACATGAGATACAATTCAGTGTCACAGAGTACGTGCACTGAAGGCGATATACATTCATGAAGAAGCAGGAATAATCAGGAAGTAAGAAAACAACCAACAACAACAGAGAGTTTTCCTCTCCACATTACAGCAAGTATATTACATTACACACTATCGCCATCTGCTGTCTGGTTAGTGTAAAGTCCTCCTTTCACTTATAATAAGTCCTAATCTGTTGCATATGCCAACATGAGGGACGTCCAATGAAATGGAAAGTTTGTCTAATGTTCGTGACGCCACCTGTGGTATTTGGTCAGGGTGACCGACGCTGCTTAGGGGTCCGCTGGAGTGATGTTATGGCAGCTAGATGGTATACCTTCCCACAGGTGAAGTGTATCCCAGGGGCTTCCCAGAAGTGTAGATGGTGATGGTGTAAGGCGCGGTGAATAACGAGGACACAAGGTTGCAGTCTCTTTACCTTTTACTGAAGGCTTCAGTGTCCACAGTCCTGGGCACCGGATCACAGGGTAGGCAGAGTCCGGTTGGTCTGAAGGCAAATCCAGAGTCCCCTTATCCAGGTGGAATGCAATAGCCTTCCTATGCGCACAGTAACACAATAGGTCCTCACTTGCTTTAAGGGCCACTGTCACCCCCTCCAGCCGTTATAAACTAAAAGAGCCACCTTGTGCAGCAGTAATGCTGCAGTCTAACAAGGTGGCTCTTTTAGTTTTTGCTTCAGATATTCCCTCAATAAAACATTTTAAAATGTGCCCTAAATACCTGTCCTTAGACCTGGAGGCGGTCCGAAGCCTCCTCTGTAAATCTCCCAACGGCCGTCACTCTTCTCTTCTGGGGATGTGGTCGCCGCCCCCTTCGCGCTGTTTTTCTTAAATCCGGCGCCTGCGCTGTGCGTGCCTGCCTGGGACAGGCGCAGTCTTCATTGTCCGTCATAGGTCAGATGCAGGGTGCCTGACTGCGCCTGTGCGGGCAGTGCGGCCACCCTGTTGCTGAATCCCCGCACTGTGTTATTCATTATGCACAGTGCGGGGCTGGTATTCCTGGGCATGCGCACTGCGCTGTTCAGACGCTCCCCCAGCTCCCCCGCCTTCCAGCGTTGTTATTTGCGGCTGCTTCATTCCAAACGCTGGCAAGGAAACCTGTATATTCCAGCCGAAACCTCTGCATACACTGGGTCCACTCTAACCTCCGCTCGTTAAAACGGAGGTCGATGCGGGTAGATATAGAAATGAGCTCCTCCAGTGTGGCGGGAATCCCCCTGGTGGCCAAGGCATCCTTCACATGGTCTGCCAGTCCTTTCCAGAACACCAGAATAAGAACTTTATTCGGCCACTCCAGCTCAGAGACCAGAGTCCGAAATTGGACGGCGAACTGGCTGACCATGGACGAACCCTGTGTTATTGCCAACAATTGGAGCGCGGTATCGTGGGTGACACGAGGTCCCCAAAAGACCTGTTTCAGAGCATCCAGTGTTATGAACTATACTTTTGGGCTCCCTCTTGTGGTCACTCGCGGTATGGCTCTTGGATTCTCTTTCCTCAGCTTGGTAGTCACCTGTTCGTTAAGACTCTGGGTGTTTCTATTTAAACTTCCTGGAGTCTTAGTCCATTGCCTGGCATCCATCTAATCAGTCCTTGTCTGGTTGCTCTTGTCTACTGGTCCTGATTTTTGCAACATAAGCTAAGTCCTGCTTTCTTGTTTTTTGTTTATTTGTATTATTCTGTTTTTTGTCCAGCTTGTTCATAATGTGATTCCTGATTTTGCTGGAAGCTCTTGGGGGGCTGATATTCTCCCCCCATACCGTTAGTCGGTACGGGGGTTCTTGGATATTCAGCGTGGATATTTTAGTAGGGTTTTCTGCTGACCACATAAGTCCGCTTTCTATATTTCTGCTATTATTTAGTGGGCCTCTCTTTGCTGAATCTAGTTCATACTTACGTTTGTCCTTTCCTCTTACCTCACCGTTATTATTTGTTGGGGGCCTGTATCTACTTTGGGGTATCTTTCTCTGGAGGCAAGTGAGGTCTGTATTTTCTCTGAAAGTGTTAGTTAGATCTCCGGCTGGCGCGAGACGTCTAGAACCAACGTAGGCACGTTCCCCGGCTGCTATTATTTGTGGGCTAGGATCAGGTATGTGGTCAGCTCAGTTACCACCTCCCTAAGAGCTAGTTTTTATGTTTGCAGACTTTGCTGAAGACCCTGAGATCCTCTGCCATTAGGATCACAACAGTATGCCAGGCCACTGAATAGTTAATGCATTGCAGAAGAGGGATTAAAAGAAAAAAGAAGTTCTGAGTTTTTTTTTTTTTTTCTTCCTTCCCCTTTACCTCTGAATGGCTTGAAACTCTGCTGCAGACATGAATGTGCAAACTCTGATTACTAGTGTGGATCAGCTTGCTGCTCGTGTGCAGAGCATTCAGGATTTTGTTATTGGCAGTCCTATGTCAGAGCCTAAGATTCCTATTCCTGAGCTGTTCTCTGGAGATCGATTTAAATTTAGGAATTTTAGGAATAATTGTAAATTGTTTCTATCTTTGAGACCTCGTTCGTCTGGAGACTCTGCTCAGCAAATTAAAATTGTTATCTCCTTCTTGCGGGGCGACCCTCAGGATTGGGCTTTCTCATTGGCGCCAGGAGATCCGGCATTGGCGAATATTGATGCGTTTTTTCTGGCGCTCGGATTGCTTTATGAGGAGCCCAATCTTGAAATTCAGGCAGAGAAGGCTTTGCTGGCTATTTCTCAGGGCCAGGATGAAGCCGAAGTGTATTGCCAGAAATTTCGGAAATGGTCCGTGCTTACTCAGTGGAATGAGTGTGCTCTGGCCGCAAATTTCAGAAATGGCCTTTCTGAAACTATTAAGAATGTGATGGTGGGCTTTCCCATTCCTACAAGTCTGAATGATTCTATGACGCTGGCCATTCAGATTGATCGGCGTTTGCGGGAGCGCAAATCCGCTAATCCTTTGGCGGTGTTGTCTGAACAGACGCCTGATTTAATGCAATGTGATAGAATTCAGACTAGAACTGAACGGCAAAATCATAGACGTCAGAATGGGTTGTGTTTTTACTGTGGTGATTCTACACATGTTATATCAGCATGCTCTAAACGCCTAACAAAGTTTGTTAGTCCTGTCGCTGTTGGTAACTTGCAGCCTAAATTTATTTTGTCTGTGACTTTAATTTGCTCATTGTCTTCCTACCCTGTTATGGCGTTTGTGGATTCAGGCGCTGCCCTGAGTCTTATGGACTTGTCATTTGCCAGGCGCTGTGGTTTTGTCCTGGAGCCTTTAGAAAATCCTATTCCTCTTAGAGGAATTGATGCTACGCCATTGGCGGAGAATAAACCGCAGTATTGGACACAAGTGACCATGTGCATGACTCCTGAACATCGGGAGGTGATTCGTTTTCTTGTTCTGCATAAAATGCATGATTTGGTCGTTTTGGGTCTGCCATGGTTACAGGCTCATAATCCTGTTCTGGATTGGAGGGCTATGTCTGTGTCAAGTTGGGGTTGTCAGGGAATTCATTGCGATTCCCCGTCGGTGTCTATTGCTTCCTCCACTCCTTCAGAAGTTCCTGAGTTTTTGCTTGACTATCAGGATGTGTTCAGTGAGTCCAGGTCCAGTGCTCTTCCTCCTCATAGGGACTGTGACTGCGCTATAGATTTGATTCCTGGTAGCAAGTTTCCTAAGGGACGATTATTTAATCTGTCGGTACCTGAGCATGCCGCGATGCGTTCTTATATAAAGGAGTCTTTGGAGAAAGGACATATTTGTCCATCTTCTTCCCCTCTTGGTGCGGGATTCTTTTTTGTGGCCAAGAAAGACGGATCTTTGAGACCTTGTATAGACTATCGGCTTCTGAATAAAATCACGGTTAAATTTCAGTACCCTCTGCCACTATTGTCGGACTTGTTTGCTCGGATTAAGGGTGCCTGTTGGTTCACCAAGATAGATCTTCGTGGTGCGTACAACCTTGTGCGCATTAGGCAGGGAGATGAATGGAAAACTGCATTTAATACGCCCGAAGGTCATTTTGAGTACTTGGTGATGCCTTTTGGGCTCTCTAATGCTCCTTCAGTGTTTCAGTCCTTTATGCATGACATCTTCCGGAAGTATCTAGATAAATTTGTGATTGTTTATCTGGATGACATTTTAGTTTTTTCTGATGATTGGGATTCTCATGTAAAGCAGGTCAGGATGGTGTTTCAGGTTTTGCGTGATAATGCTTTGTTTGTGAAGGGCTCAAAGTGTCTCTTTGGAGTGCAGAAGGTTTCCTTTTTGGGTTTTATCTGTTCCCCTTCTGCTGTGGAGATGGACCCAGTCAAGGTCCGAGCTATTCATGATTGGACTCAACCCACGTCTGTTAAGAGTCTTCAGAAGTTTTTGGGTTTTGCTAATTTCTACCGTCGTTTTATTGCTAACTTTTCTAGCGTTGTTAAACCTCTGACGGATATGACCAAGAAAGGTTCTGATGTCGCTAATTGGGCTCCTGCGGCCATTGAGGCCTTCCGGGAGCTGAAGCGCTGGTTTACTTCGGCGCCTGTTTTGTGCCAGCCTGATGTCTCACTTCCCTTTCAGGTTGAAGTGGATGCTTCTGAGATTGGTGCAGGAGCTGTTTTGTCGCAGAGAGGCTCTGGTTGCTCTATGATGAAACCATGTGCTTTCTTTTCCAGGAAGTTTTCGCCGGCTGAGCGGAACTATGATGTTGGTAATCGGGAGTTGTTGGCCATGAAGTGGGCATTTGAGGAGTGGTGTCATTGGCTCGAGGGAGCTAAGCATCGTGTGGTGGTCTTGACTGATCACAAGAACCTGACGCATCTCGAGTCTGCTAAACGCCTGAATCCTAGACAGGCTCGTTGGTCATTGTTTTTCTCCCGTTTTGACTTTGTGGTCTCATACCTGCCTGGTTCGAAAAATGTGAAGGCTGTTGCTCTCTCTAGGAGCTTTGTGCCTGATTCTCCTGGAGTCTCAGAGCCGGCTGGTATTCTTAAAGAGGGAGTGATTTTGTCGGCCATTTCTCCTGATTTGCGACGTGTGTTGCAGAGATTTCAGGCTGGTAGACCTGACTCTTGTCCACCTGATAGACTGTTTGTTCCTGATAAATGGACCAGCAGAGTTATTTCCGAGGTTCATTCCTCGGTGTTGGCAGGGCATCCTGGGATTTTGGTACCAGAGATTTGGTGGCTAGGTCCTTTTGGTGGCCTTCCTTGTCACGGGATGTGCGTGCTTTTGTGCAGTCCTGTGGGACTTGTGCTCGGGCTAAGCCTTGCTGTTCTCGTGCCAGCGGGTTGCTTTTGCCCTTGCCCGTCCCGAAGAGGCCTTGGACACACATTTCCATGGATTTCATTTCAGATCTTCCGGTGTCTCAGGGATTGTCTGTCATCTGGGTGGTGTGTGATCGTTTTTCCAAGATGGTCCATTTGGTGCCCTTGCCTGTTGCCTTCCTCTTCCGATCTGGTTCCTTTGTTTTTTCAGAATGTGGTTCGTTTGCACGGCATTCCTGAGAATATCGTGTCTGACAGAGGATCCCAGTTTGTGTCCAGATTCTGGCGATCTTTTTGTGCTAAGATGGGCATTGATCTGTCGTTCTCGTCTGCCTTTCATCCTCAGACTAATGGCCAAACGGAGCGAACTAATCAGACGCTGGAGGCTTATTTGAGATGTTTTGTTTCTGCGGATCAGGATGATTGGGTGACCTTCTTGCCATTGGCTGAGTTTGCCCTCAATAATCGGGCTAGTTCCGCTACTTTGGTTTCGCCATTTTTCTGCAACTCTGGTTTTCATCCTCGTTTCTCCTCGGGTCATGTTGAGCCTTCTGACTGTCCTGGGGTGGATTCTGTGGTTGATAGGTTGCAGCGGACTTGGAATCATGTGGTGGACAACTTGAAGTTGTCACAGGAGAAGGCTCAGCGTTTTGCCAACCGCCGCCGCGGTGTGGGTCCCCGACTTCGTGTTGGGGATTTGGTTTGGTTGTCTTCTCGGTTTGTCCCTCTGAAGGTTTCCTCTCCTAAGTTTAAGCCTCGCTTTATTGGTCCTTATAGAATTTTGGAGGTCCTTAATCCGGTGTCTTTTCGTTTGGATCTTCCTGCGTCATTTGCCATTCACAATGTGTTCCATAGGTCTTTGTTGCGGCGGTACATTGTGCCTGTGGTTCCTGCTGTTGACCCTCCTGCTCCGGTCTTGGTTGAGGGCGAGTTGGAGTATGTGGTGGAGAAGATCTTAGATTCTCGTCTCTCTAGACGGAGACTTCAGTATCTGGTCAAATGGAAGGGCTATGGTCAGGAGGATAATTCCTGGGTGGTCGCCTCTGATGTTCATGCGGCCGATTTGGTTTGTGCTTTTCACGCTGCCCATCCTGATCGCCCTGGTGGTCGTAGTGAGGGTTCGGTGACCCCTCCTTAAAGGGGGGGTACTGTTATGAACTATACTTTTGGGCTCCCTCTTGTGGTCACTCGCGGTATGGCTCTTGGATTCTCTTTCCTCAGCTTGGTAGTCACCTGTTCGTTAAGACTCTGGGTGTTTCTATTTAAACTTCCTGGAGTCTTAGTCCATTGCCTGGCATCCATCTAATCAGTCCTTGTCTGGTTGCTCTTGTCTACTGGTCCTGATTTTTGCAACATAAGCTAAGTCCTGCTTTCTTGTTTTTTGTTTATTTGTATTATTCTGTTTTTTGTCCAGCTTGTTCATAATGTGATTCCTGATTTTGCTGGAAGCTCTTGGGGGGCTGATATTCTCCCCCATACCGTTAGTCGGTACGGGGGTTCTTGGATATTCAGCGTGGATATTTTAGTAGGGTTTTTCGCTGACCACATAAGTCCGCTTTCTATATTTCTGCTATTATTTAGTGGGCCTCTCTTTGCTTAATCTAGTTCATACTTACGTTTGTCCTTTCCTCTTACCTCACCGTTATTATTTGTTGGGGGCCTGTATCTACTTTGGGGTATCTTTCTCTGGAGGCAAGTGAGGTCTGTATTTTCTCTGAAAGGGTTAGTTAGATGTCCGGCTGGCACGAGACGTCTAGAACCAACGTAGGCACGTTCCCCGGCTGCTATTATTTGTGGGCTAGGATCAGGTATGTGGTCAGCTCAGTTACCACCTCCCTAAGAGCTAGTTTTTATGTTTGCAGACTTTGCTGAAGACCCTGAGATCCTCTGCCATTAGGATCACAACAGTCCAGGAAGAGAGGAGCACTCTGCACCACACAATCATTACGCTCCCATAGTGGCGTTGCCAACTGCAACTCCCTGCCCGACAAAAGGGATAAAATAAATCCCACTTTCGCCCATTCCATAGGAAAATGTGCAGCCAGGAGCTCTAGATGTATGGAGCACTGAATCACGAATCCCCGACATAGCTTACTGTCACCAGCAAACTTGTCTGGAAGCGGGAGATGGGATAAAGTCGGAGCAGGGGTGGCAGAGGACAAACTGGCTGCAGCTACACTTTCAGCCTGAACAGCGACTGCGGTAACATCCACAGCTGAAGTTGTGCGCTCGAGAGCCGCCAACCTACCCTCCAGCTGCTGGATGTACCGCTGTAAACGCTGATCGTCCTCCATTTACTAGCCAGACCCTGGCGCTAGTATACTGCTAGGGCTAGCGGAACGCACCGAGTAAATAGAGATGTTTATTATAATGGATGCGTTCGCAGCCCGGGGTCCACCGTGCAGGAGGAACCTGCTGCTAGCGAATGGCGGCACTGTTTAGACTAGCTCTGTTACTCCACAGAGTAGCCGTGAAAGGGGAAGCACTGCACCCTGTTAGCCTCACAGGAGCACAAGCTTACTGCCAAGCTGATAGCAGTCAGTGGTTATGCAACATGCAATCTCCTCACCGGAAAAGCCGGTATTCTAGGGGCTTATTTCAGCCGGGTCCCTGAACACACTCATACAATCTCCTCACCGGAGGTGCCGGTATTCTAGGGGCTTATTTCAGCCGGGTCCCTGAACACACATGCATAACCACACTGGCGCAAAGCACATATATGAATTGATACTAACGCATGGCCGTGCGGCCATGCGAGCCTTATATACTGTAGCTGCAGCAAGAAAAAGACCTTCCTAGAAGGACCAATGAGAGACTGCCATACCTGAGCATGTGACCCTAAATCTCCACTGAGAGATCTTGCCCTGGGCATGCTCAGTGCGTGCAAAGCACGACTTAGTCCTAGCACCTACAGGACCTTCCTGAAGGGACCAATGGACTTAGCTGCAGTATCTGACCATGTGACCCTCGATCTCCACTGAGAGATCTTACTCAGGGCATGCTCAGAATGAGAAAAGCAGGACTTAGTCCCAGAAGCGTCTGCTCGCCACGGCCCAGCACTGACTTCAATGGCAGAAGCAGGAAAAGCAGCAGTAACTCTTTGTACAGAGTGGGACTGAGCAAGACGCTGGGACCGACGTCTCCGCTGAGCAGGCTCCACTGCGGCAGGAGAAGAATGGGAGACCGCAGTGGCGGAGATGGCCTGAGATTCCCCCTGTGCAGAGGCGGGAACTCGACCCCTAACATTACCCCCCTCCTTGGACCTCGCTACGCTCGAAGACGGCAATGAACTGTGGAGCCCGAATGTGCCCAGCAGGCTCCCACGACCTGTCCTCAGGACCATAACCCTTCCAATCCACCAAATAACATTTTTTGCCACGTACCACCTTGCACCCCAAAATAGCGTTCACCTCGTAATCGTCCGTAGACGAACCCGATGTCCCAGCAGATGACTCGGAAAACCGGGACATGTATACAGGTTTCAAGAGGGACACATGAAAGGTGTCGGAGATACCCAGGCGTGGCGGAAGGGCCAAACGATAGACCACAGGATTAACCTGTTCGAGGACCTTGAAGGGACCCAAGTAGCAAGGTGCAAATTTAGTGGACTCAACTCGCAGCCTGATGTTACGGGCGGAGAGCCACACCAAGTTGCCAGGAGCAAAGGTCGGAGCGGGGCGCCGATGTGCATCAGCGGAGGACCTCATTCTCTCCTTGGAGGCCCGAATGGCATTCTGAGTGCGGTCCCAAATATCCCGTTCCTCCACCGCACAGTCTGCCACCCTGAAGTCGGCGGAAGACACGGGCATAGGCACAGGTACCCGCGGATGCTGACCATAATTGAGGAGGAATGGGGTTTGTCCAGTGGAGTCGGCTACGGCGTTGTTCAGTGCAAACTCTGCCCACGATAGCAAGGATGCCCAGTCATCCTGCCTGGCTGAAACAAAATGTCGCAGATATGTGACCAAGGTCTGGTTGGCCCTCTCTACCAACCCATTCGTCTCGGGATGATATGCAGAAGAGAGATTTAACTCAATGCTGAGAAGACGACAAAGCTCTCTCCAGAACCGAGATGCGAACTGGGGACCCCGGTCACTGACAATTTTGTCTGGCATACCGTGTAGGCGGAAGATGTGTTTTATGAACAACGCTGCCAAGGCCCGTGCTGAAGGTAACCGTGGTAGCGGCACCAAATGCACCATTTTCGAGAAATGATCGGTGATGACCCAAATGATGGTACAGCCGCGAGACTTGGGTAAACCCACAACAAAGTCCATCCCGACCATCTCCCAGGGCCTGTCTGCCACTGGCAAGGGATAGAGTAACCCAGCTGGCCATTGACGAGGAGATTTATTTTTGGCGCAGGAGACACACACCTGAATATAATCTCTGACATCCCGGACCATATGTGGCCACCAGTACGTCCTCGCCAGCAGCTCAGATGTCCTCTTTGTCCCAAAGTGTCCACCCACCCTGGACGAATGAGCCCAAGAGAGAACCTCTGGTCCCAAATTAATGGGCACAAAAGTCTTGCCTGGAGGCACAGACTCTGGCAAAACCGGCGCTACGGTTCTCAGGCTCTCTGAAGGGGCAATAAGCTGAGGCTCCCCTTCCTCCTCCTCAGATGACACAACAGAGCGAGAGAGAGCGTCAGCACAAATGTTCTTCTCTCCAGCGAGATAATGAAGGGTGAAATGGAACCAGGAGAAGAACAAGGGCCATCTGGCCTGGCGAGAATTTAGCCGCTGGGCTGTTTGCAGACATAACAAATTTTTGTGGTCCGTGAAGACTTGAAAGGGAAAACGAGCCCCCTCCAAGAGATGTCTCCATTCCGAGAAAGCCAGCTTCATCGCTAGCAACTCCCTCTCCGCAGGTGTGAAGGTCTTGGAGAAGAAGAAGCATGGATGCTTCCAACCTTGAGCATCCTTTTGGAAGAGGACTGCTCCTGCACCAACGGAAGAGGCATCCACCTCCATTATGAACGGCTTATCAACATCGGGATAATGTAAGATAGGAGCGCTAGCAAAATTAGACTTAATAGAAGAAAAGGCCCTGGACACCTCTTCAGACCACAATTTGGGATTTGCTCCCTTCTTGGTGAGGGCTACCAAGGGAGCTACCAAAGTTGAGAAGTGGGGAATGAACTGGCGGTAATAATTAATGAACCCCATAAAGCACTGCACCGCTTTAAGAGAATGGGGTTCTTGCCAGTCCATCACAGCCTGTTGTTTTGCAGGATCCATAGCCAATCCCTGGGCAGAGATGATATAGCCCACGAAAGGTAAAGACTCCTGCTCAAACATACACTTCTCCAACTTTGCATAGAGAGAATTTGCCCGTAAGAGGTCGAAGACTCTGCCAACATCTCTCCAGTGGGAGTCAATATCTGGAGAAAAGATGAGAATATCATCCAGATAGACTACGACCGAGGTGGAAAGCATATCCCGGAAGATGTCGTTGACAAAGTCTTGGAAAACGGCTGGGGCATTACAGAGCCTGAAGGGCATCACCAGATACTCATAGTGCCCATCTCTGGTGTTAAACGCCGTCTTCCATTCGTCCCCCTCACGGATGCGAATCAGGTTATAAGCACCCCGCAGATCTAGTTTGGTAAATACCTTAGCTCCCCGTAGCCTATTAAAAAGCTCAGAAATCAGGGGCAGCGGGTACTTATTCTTAATGGTGATGGCGTTAAGACCCCTGTAATCTATGCAAGGATGTAATTCTCCGTTCTTCTTCTGCATGAAGAAGAACCCTGCCCCTGCTGGTGACACTGACTTCCTAATGAACCCTCTTGCCAAATTCTCCTGGATGTATTGGGACATGGCCTCCGTTTCCGGAAGAGAGAGGGGATAGACACGTCCCCGAGGAGGTTCTGCTCCAGGCAAGAGATCTATAGGACAGTCATAGGGACGGTGAGGCAGAAGGATCTCCGCAGCCTTTTTAGAGAAGACGTCTGCATAGGACCAATAGTATTTGGGAAGAGAAGAGAGATCTGCGGGTATCTCAGTGGTGGAAACCTGAATGCACCTCTTTCACACATCTGCCCTTACAGGATTCACTCCAACCCAATATCCTCCCAGAGGTCCACTCAATATGTGGGGAGTGGAAACGGAGCCAGGGTATTCCCAGCAGAATCTCATCCATTCCCTCGGGAAGGACAAGAAGGGAAATTATCTCCTGGTGGGATGGGGACATAGCTAACGTGAAAGGGACAGTCTGGTGTGTGATCTGAGATGGAAGTGTTGAACCGTTCACTACTCTAACAGTCACCGGTTTGGCGAGCATCACCAGAGGTATTGCATGGCGCAGAGCAAAAGCCGAGGACATGAAATTCCCCTCTGCTCCTGAGTCCACACAAAGCTCGACTGTTAGAGAGTAAGAGCCTAATATGATTGTCCCCTTGAAGGACAGCTTGGAAGAAAATGCCGCTGTGTCTAGAGAACCCCCTCCAATGGTTACTAGAGGCGATCGTTTACCCAACCGCCGTGGACATTTATTGGCATAATGTCCTTCTTGTTGGCAATTTCTGCAAACCACGGGTACTCGAGCGGTCCGAGACTTAGGTCCCGCTCGAGAAACCTCCATGGCCTCATGGGAGTCAGACGCCTGACCAGAAGATTCTAGAGGTCTGGCAAAGGTGGGAGCCAGCCGAAACCTCTGCCTACACTGGACCCGCTCCAACCTCCGCTCGTTAAAACGGAGGTCGATGCGGGTTGATATAGATATAAGCTCCTCCAGTGTGGCGGGAATCTCCCTGGTGGCCAAGGCGTCCTTCACATGGTCTGCCAGTCCTCTCCAGAACACCGGAATAAGGACTTTATCCGGCCACTCCAGGTCTGAGACCAGAGTCCGGAATTGGACGGCGAACTGGCTGACCATGGACGAACCCTGGGTTGTTGCCAACAATTGGAGCGCGGTATCGTGGGTGACACGAGGTCCCAAAAAGACCTGTTTCAGAGCGTCCAGGAAGAGAAGAGCACTCTGCACCACACAATCATTGCGCTCCCATAGCGGCGTTGCCCACTCCAACGCCCTGCCCGACAAAAGGGATAAAATAAATCCCACTTTCGCCCGTTCCGTAGGAAAACGTGCAGCCAGAAGCTCAAGATGTATGGAGCACTGACTCACGAATCCCCGACATTGCTTACTGTCACCAGCAAACTTGTCTGGAAGCGGGAGACGGGATAAAGTCGGAGCAGGGGTGGCAGAGGACAAACTGGCTGCAGCTACACTTGCAGCCTGAACAGCGACTGCGGTAACATCCACAACTGAAGTTGTGCGCTCGAGAGCTGCCAACCTGCCCTCCAGCTGCTGGATGTACCTCTGTAAACGCTGATCGTCCTCCATTTACTAGCCAGACCCTGGCGCTAGTATACTGCTAGGGCTAGCGGAACGCACCGAGTAAATAGAGATGTTTATTATAATGGATGCGTTCGCAGCCCGGGGTCCACCGTGCAGGAGGAACCTGCTGCTAGCGAATGGCGGCACTGTTTGGCGGTATAGACTAGCTCTGTTACTCCACAGAGTAGCCGTGAAAGGGGAAGCACTGCACCCTGTTAACCTCACAGGAGCACAAGCTTACTGCCAAGCTGATAGCAGTCAGTGGTTATGCAACATGCAATCTCCTCACCGGAGAAGCCGGTATTCTAGGGGCTTATTTCAGCCGGGTCCCTGAACACACTCATACAATCTCCTCACCGGAGGTGCCGGTATTCTAGGGGCTTATTTCAGCCGGGTCCCTGAACACACTCATGCATAACCACACTGGCGCAAAGCACATATATGAATTGATATTATGCGAGCCTTATATAGCTGCAGCAAGAAAAAGACCTTCCTAGAAGGACCAATGAGAGACTGCCATACCTGAGCATGTGACCCTAAATCTCCACTGAGAGATCTTGCCCTGGGCATGCTCAGTGCGTGCAAAGCAGGACTTAGTCCTAGCACCTACAGGACCTTCCTGAAGGGACCAATGGACTTAGCTGCAGTATCTGACCATGTGACCCTCGATCTCCACTGAGAGATCTTACTCAGGGCATGCTCAGAACGAGAAAAGCAGGACTTAGTCCCAGAAGCGTCTGCTCGCCGCTGCCCAGTACTGACTTCAATGGCAGGAGCAGGAAAAGCAGCAGTAACTCTTTGTACAGAGAGGGACTGAGCAAGACGCTGGGACCAACGTCTCCGCTGAGCAGGCTCCACTGCGGCAGGAGAAGAATGGGAGACCGCAGCGGAGATGGCCTGAGATTCCCCCTGTGCAGAGGTGGGAACTCGACCCCTAACAAGGTGAGGGCTTATTTTTTGCGTGCCGAGCTGGCGTTTTTAATGATACCATTTTGGTGCAGATACGTTCTTTTGATTGCCCGTTATTGCATTTTAATTCAATGTCGCAGCGACCAAAAAAAGGTAATTCTGGTGTTTCTAATTTTTTTCTTGCTACGCCGTTTAGCGATCAGATTAATCTTTTTTTTGTTGATAGATCGGGCGATTCTGGACGCGGCAATGCCAAATATGTGTAGATTTGATTTTTTTTATTGATTTATTTTGCATGGGGCGAAAGGGGGGTGATTTAAACTTTTATATTTTTTTAAATTTTTTCACTTTTTTTAACTTTTTTTTTACTTTTGCCATGCTTCAATAGCCTCCATGGGAGGCCAGAAGCTGGCACAACTCGATCGGCTCAGCTACATAGAAGCAATCATCAGATCGCTGCTATGTAGCTGAAATGCAGGCTTGCTATGAGCGTCGACCACAGGGGGGCGCTTACAGCAGGCCGGCATCAGTAACCATAGAGGTCTCAAGTTACCATTCTGATGCATCGCTGACCCACGATCATGTGACGGGGTTCAGCGATGCGCTCATTTCCGGCCGCGCGGCCGGAAGCGCCGGTTAAATGCCGCTGTCAGCGTTTGACAGTGGCATTTAGCTAGTTAATAGCGGTGGGTGAATCGCGATTTCACCCGCCGCTATTGCGGGCATATGTCAGCTGTTCAAAACAGCTGACATGTCCCGGCTTTGATGCGGGCTTACCGCCGGAGCCTGCATCAAAGCGGGGGTTCTGACCTCGGATGTACTATCCCGTCCGAGGTAAGAAAGGGGTTAATAAGTGGGATTTCTTGCCTTATAAATGGGGTTGGGACCATCAGTTGTGTTGAGCAGAAGTCTGGTGGAAACACAGCTGATAGTCCTACTGAATAGACTGTTAGAATTTGCATTATGGCAAGAAAAAAGCAGCTAAGTAAAGAAAAACAAGTGGCCATCATTACTTTAAGAAATGAAGGTCAGTCAGTCCGAAAAATTGGGAAAACTTTGAAAGTGTCCCATGGTTGCAAAAACCATCAAGCACTACAAAGAAACTGGCTCACATAACGACGGATCCAGGAAAGGAAGACCAAGAGTCATCTCTGCTTCTGAGGATAAGTTTATCCGAGTCACTAGCCTCAGAAATCTCAGGTTAACAGCAGCTCAGATTAGAGACCAGGTCAATGCCACACAGAGTTCTAGCAGCAGACACATCTCTACAACAACTGTTAAGAGGAGACTTTGTGCAGCAGGCCTTCATGGTAAAATAGCTGATAGGAAACCACACAATCGAGATAGTTTGGGGTGAGCTGGACCGCAGAGTGAGGGCAAAAGGGCCAACAAGTGCTAAGCATCTCTAGGAACTCCTTCAAGATTGTTGGAAGACCATTCCCGGTGAAGCTCAATAATAGAAAAAACCACGGCACTCAAAAGAAAGGGCACTGTTGGTGCACAAGTAGGGTTTCCAACCCATACAACAATAATAAGAAAACTTGGTACTCGATATTTGAAAAATATTTTTGCTTCCTTTTTATTATTGCATCCAGACTAAAAATAACTAATAAATGTTTTCGGTCCGGCATAGGACCATCATCAGACAATTCTTTGGCATATTCTGGATGTGAAAGCAATATAGGAGAAATAAAGGGCATCCACACACTGAGAACCTGCTGCAACAGACAATAGCTGAAGAAAAGGACACCAATCAAGAGAAAGAGAATCAGCGCCGGGGTCAAGGGCAACAGAAGTTGTGGTAGCAGAGCGCTGTCTGGATCGAAGGAGAGAGGGCGTCCCTCCTGCTGCACGGTGCGCTCTTGCGTTCTCTCCTCGGATCCAGACACAGCGTTCTGCTACCGCAACTTCTGTTGCCCCTGACCCCGGCGCTGATTCTCTTTCTCTTGATTGGTGTCCTTTTCTTCAGTTATTGTCCGTCGCAGCAGGTTCTCAGTGTGTGGACGCCCTTTATTTCTCCAATATTGCTTTCACATCCAGAATATGCCAAAGAATTGTCTGATGAAGGTCCTATGCCCGACCGAAAACGGTTATTACCGTACTCGAGTATAAACCGACCCGAGTATAAGCCGACCCCCCTAATTTTGCAACAAAAAACTGGGAAAACTTAATGACTCGAGTATAAGCCTAGGGTGGGAAATGCAGCAGCTACCGGTAAATGTCAAAAGTAAAAATAGATACCAATAAAAGTAAAATTAATTGAGACATCAGTAGGTTACGTGTTTTTGAATATCCATATTGAATCAGGAGCCCCATATAATGCTACATAAAGTTTATGATGGCACCATAAGATGCTCCATGTTAAAATATGCCCCATATAATCCTGCATAAAGGTTAATAATGGCCCCATAAGATGCTCCATAGACACATTTGCCCAATATAATGCTGCACAAATGTTGATTATGGCCCCATAAGATGCTCCATAAAGATATTTGCCCCATATAGTGCTGCACAAACCTTGATTATGGCCCCATAAGATGCTCCATACAGACACTTGCCCCATATAATGCTCTACAAACATTAATTATGGCCCCATAAGATGCTCCATAAAGATATTTGCCCATATAGTACTGCACAAACATTATGGCCCCATAAGATACTCCATACAGACACTTGCCCCATATAGTGCTGCACAAACGTTGATTATGGCCCCATAAGATACTCCATACAGACACTTGCCCCATATAGTGCTGCACAAACTTGATTATGGCCCCATACAGACACTTACCCCATATAGTGCTGCACAAACGTTGATTATGGCCCCATACAGACACTTGCCCCATATAGTGCTGCACAAATGTTATGGCCCCATAAGATACTCCATAAAGACACTGGCCCCATATAGTGCTGCACAAACATTATGGCCCCATAAGATACTCCATACAGACACTTGCCCCATATAGTGCTGCACAAACGTTGATTATGGCCCCATAAGATACTCCATACAGACACTTGCCCCATATAGTGCTGCACAAACGTTGATTATGGCCCCATACAGACACTTACCCCATATAGTGCTGCACAAACGTTGATTATGGCCCCATACAGACACTTGCCCCATATAGTGCTGCACAAATGTTATGGCCCCATAAGATGCTCCATACAGACACTTGCCCCATTTGCTGTTGCTGCGATAAAAAAAAAATCACATACTCACCTTTCCGTCGCTCAGGCCCCCGGCACTTTCAATATTCACCTGACTTCATTCCGGCGCCGCTCCATCTTCAGCGTCTTCTGCACTGACGTTCAGGCAGGGGGCGCGCACTAACCACATCATCATCGTGCCCTCTGACCTGAGCGTCACTGCAGAAGATGCTGAAGATGGAGCGGTGCCCGGAACGGGGAGCAGGTAAATATCGTGCAGCGCTCCCTCTCCCCATTATACCCACCTGCTCCTGGTGCTGTGCTGTCCCTGGTTCCCCAGCGCCACAGCTTCTTCCTGTACTGAGCGGTCACTGTTACCGCTCATTACAGTAATGAATATGCGGCTCCACCCCTATGGGAGGTGGAGCAGCATATTCATTACTGTAATAAGTGGTACCATGTGACCTCTCAGTAGAGGAAGAAGCTGGGGCATTGGGAAGCCAGAGACCTGCAGGGACCGTGCCAGGAGCAGGTGAGTATAATTAGACAGCCCCCGCTCCCCCTCACCTGCCGACCCCTGGGTATGACTTGAGTATAAGCCGAGAGGGGGACTTTCAGCCCAAAAAAATGGGCTGAAAATCTCGGCTTATACTCGAGTATATATGGTAGTTATTTATTGTCTGGTTGCAATAATAAAAAGGAAGCAAAAACAGTTTTCAAATATCGAGTGCCAAGTTTTCTTATTATTACCTCTTGAAGCTCATCAAGAGAATGCCAAGAGTGTGCAAAGCAATCATCAAAGCAAAAGGTGGCTACTTTGAAGAACCTAGAATATAAGACATAATTTCAGTTGTTTCACACTTTTTTGTTAATTCCACATGTGTTAATTCATAGTTTTGATGCCTTCAGTGTGAATGTACAATTTTCACAGTCCTGAAAATACCGAAAAATCTTTAAATGAGAAGGTGTGTCCAAACTTTTGGTCTGTACTGTATATAGACACACTGCACTGAGGAAATCCTTGTCTTTGGATGCTATATCCAGCTGCAAGATGGATCTTGACATGGACAGCTTCTATGCTAATCTGAATTTACAATTGAAATTGGCTGTTGCCTTTGGTTTTGCTTGTCAAGAAGAAAGAAGAAGACAAAGACTGAGAAGACGTCATTGTCGTTACTGGCAACACCCCATCCTTGAACTCTGAGAGAGCCGTGGAGCCTATCACTCGTTATACACCGAGCTGCTTGCAAACCCTTGGAAGTTTTTTGACTACACAAGAATGTCTGAATGGAGTTTCGATGTCTTGCTTCCAGTTCCGGATTGGAGTGTCCACCCTTTCTGGGATTGTTTGAGACACCTGCAGGGCTTTATGTGACATTCTGAGTCAAGAATTCTTCCCCAACCCACTACTGAAATCTGGCTTTAAAATGCAGAAAAATTCCAGGACGTTTGTAATTGTCCTAACTGTGTGGGGGCTTGGATGGCAAACACATTCAGATTATGAAACCTGCTGGAAGTGGAACTGAGTATTTTAATTCCAAAAAATACTTTTCAATTGTACTCATGGTGATTGCAGATGCTGAATGTCGATTTTTCGCTGTGGACGTTGGCTCATTTGGATGAGGAAATGACTCTCAGACTTTCAAAAACTCTGACATGGGCCAACATTTGTATCATAATAATTTCAATTTTCCACAGCCACAGCCTCTTACCAACACTGAAGGCCCGCTGATGCCGTTTATTGTGATTGGGGATGAGGCCTTTCAAATGTTTGCCAACCTCCTAAAACCTCACTCTTTTCCCTGATGAAGCTGTCCTAAGACAGCGATACGCGTGGGCTCTCCCACCCACCCCTCTTTCTTTAGGTACTGCCCACCATTTCTTCAGCTCACTGGCTCATTCCTATTGACATTTTTGGCCTTTCCTCTTGTTAGCATTGAAAAGCACTCTTTAAATGGACATTTCTGGCTTTTTTTTTCTTGTGTGTTTTGTGACCTCCATACCATGCAATTCTAAACTCAGTTTACTGACATCTAACCCATTAATGTAGGGGACGCCTGGGTCACAATCTGGAAATGAATAGGTCAGGTTTGATATTCGGTCACAGTTGCTATGAATTATTAGTCATGAATTATTTTCATAAACTTTTGTAATCTATTGATTTGTGATTCTGTCATAGCTTATTATTAATTGCCAGTTTTGTAATGTTGATTCAACACACAGTTATGAAAACTGACAGGTTGTCATCATTTAATATTGAGGGGTGCGGGTTGACCTCCACGATGTATATTTGTTTTTAACTGTTTTTATTGTTTGCAGATTTGTGTCCTGACGTCCAAATAAAGCTATATATTTTATTATTATCTTGATCTGAGTATTGAAACAGGTGTCTACGCCCATTTGTGTCTGGTCTTTTTTGCTTTGATTCATGTTGTATTTTCAGGCACGGTGTGGCACCCTGCTTCACAGATTATCATGCAGACTTTCTAATAGAGGTGCACACTATTTTCTCCCTTGTTACAACCTCTTAAAACCTTACTCAAGTAGGGACTTGAATCATACCAAATGGATTTTCAACTACTGACAAGGGCACGAAGAACTGTGGAGTGTGCCTTTGGCTTGCTGGTATCTAAATGGCACCTTTTGGGAACAGCCATAAATATAAAAATTGAGACAATTGATGATGTTGTGAATTTGGGTGTTGTTGTGCACAATTATATCCTGGCAAAAGACCTACCCAACTTAGAACCTGAGGAACCTGTTACATTGCATGATTACCAAAATCACCCTCGTAGGACTACAGTGGAAGTTGCCCAGATGAGGGATTAGTTTGCTGCATACCTTATTTCTGATAATGGACATGTGGCATGGCAAAACAGAATGGTTTAAGCCGCTAAGTATGTACCTGTAATGTAAAAATGTACCTGTAATGTTTAAATGTACCTGCAATGTTAAAATGTACCTGTAATGTTTAAATGTACCTGTAACGTTTGCTGAATTTAATAATAAAATACCTGTAGTAAAACACCTGTAACAAGTTCCCTCAACAATACAATACACATACAGTATGTGTGTGTTTGTGGCGGCGACGGCACTTAAAGAGAAACAAAGAAAACACAGATATTGTGCAAAGAAAATAAACATTTAACAAAAAAATAACTGGGTTTAAGATAGGGGTCTATCTGAGGGTGAGATGTTGTGGACCTTGGGGGTGTGGAGCTGTGAGGATTGGGTGGTAGTGTCAGGACTCTGAACATTTTTTACCTTTTGTGCATTACTGCCCTTTTCCAACATGGCATCTTTGGTCTCATGTGCACTTGTCTTCCTGCTATAAAACTCCACCCCAGCCTTCAGTCTGTGCTAGATTATTCTGCTTTGCATCCAGCTCCTGATTACTCCCTGGCCTTGCACCTGCACCTGCTCCTGTGAACCTGTGTTGGAGATCCTGCCACTCTGCTCTGAGTTCCTGCTGCATACACCAGTGTTCAGTAATCCTCCTTCATCTGCTGCTCGTGTTACTTCCATCTGCATTTGCTGGACATGTAAGCTGTTTCTGCTCTGCAAAACCTGAGACTATTAACCAGGCCTCCCTTGTTGAGCTAAGATATGATTTGAACTGCCTAATAGCATATCTATCTGTGTCTGGACTAAGTGAAGGATCTATTCGTGTCAAGTTTCCTCAAGAATCACCGTGCTTCATAGACTTTCTGTTTGTTTGCATCTACCTCTGAAGTTTCCTATAGACTGCTAAGCTGCGTTTATTATTTGCACCAAGTGTTGTGGACTTGAGTTTCTCTCTGCACCTGCTTGAATCACCGTGTGATAATATAAACTTTACCACTTATAAAACTGTGTCCTGTTGTCTTGTTCCACACAAAGAGTCTCCTGAATTATCCCCTATATTTATTACAGGATAATCTAGCCATAAAAAAAAAATGAGACTGCTGGAACAATGACTGCAGAGAGCAGATTAGAGCAGGTGTTTTCCATAATTAGATCACTGCAGAAAGATGTGGAAGGTCTGCAAAAGAAGTTTGGAAGCTTTGAACACAATCAACAAGTGTTTGGACAAACTTTGCAGGACTTAAGGTACCGTCACATTAAGCGACGCTGCAGCGATAGCGACAGCGATGCCGATCGCTGCAGCGTCGCTGTTTGGTCGCTGGAGAGCTGTCACACAGACCGCTCTCCAGCGACCAACGATGCCGAGGTCCCCGGGTAACCAGGGTAAGCATCGGGTTGCTAAGCGCAGGGCCGCGCTTAGTAACCCGATGTTTACCCTGGTTACCAGCGTAAAAGTTAAAAAAACAAACAGCACATACTCACCAGCGCGTCCCCCGGCCTCTGCTTCCTGACACTGACTGAGCTCCGGCCCTAACAGCACAGCGGTGACGTCACCGCTGTGCTTTCACTTTCAGTTTAGGGCCGGCGCTCAGTCAGTGTCAGGAAGCAGAGGCCGGGGGACGCGCTGGTGAGTATGTGCTGTTTGTTTTTTTAACTTTTACGCTGGTAACCAGGGTAAACATCGGGTTACTAAGCGCGGCCCTGCGCTTAGTAACCCGATGTTTACCCTGGTTACCAGTGTAAAATATCGCTGGTATCCTTGCTTTTGCTGTCAAACACGGCGATACACGGCGACCTAGCGACCAAATAAAGTGCAGACCTTCTAGCAGCGACCAGCAATTTCACAGCGGGATCCAGATCGCTGCTGCGTGTCAAATACAGCGATATCGCTATCCAGGTCGCTGCAACGTCACGGATCGCTGGCGATATCGCCTAGTGTGACGGTACCTTTAAGCAATCGCATGGCAACCCAGGAAAACAAACTTGCTGGCATAGAGTCCCAGTATGGACGGGCTTTTCAGGACATAAGCACGCAAATAGCTGCACAAGCGACTTTACCCTCTGGGCAACCGCCACCAACTAGCCCACCTAAGTTGCCCCATTCAGATTTAATGGTGATCGCGACAAATTTCGTGGCTTTGTGAATCAATGTATGCTATATTTTGATGTGCATGCTGACCGTTTTCCTACTGATAGATCCAAAGTATTGTGTGTAATAATGCTACTGACCTCACGAACGCTCGCCTGGGCGAATCCGATGATTGAGTCTCGTGACCCACGGTTAAATGACTTGGATGATTTCTTGGCCGCTATGGCATTAATGTTTGATGACCCTAATCGCCGTGCAACTGCTGAATCTGCTTTGTTGTCTTTACGCCAGGCTAAACATTCTGTTATTGAGTATGCCACTGAATTCAGGAGATTGGCGGTAGATACCAATTGGGACAGTTATGCACAATTGCCTATTTTTAAAAGCGGTCTGTCTAGTATTATAAAAGATGAACTAGCTCGCTCAGAGTCACCACAAGAACTAGAGACATTTATACAGCATTGTGTGCGCATAGACATTCGCCTTAATGAGCATAGGCAGGAGAAATTTGCTGCATATAACCGTATTTCTAACTTTTCCCTTCCTTCCAAAGAGCCTGCAGGTAAAACATATCAGGAAGTGGAAGAGGTGCCCATGCAAATTGATTCCGTTCAGAGACGTGAGATCAATGAGCGCTGGGAGCATCGCCTTCGTGAAAGTCTATGTTTCTACTGCGGCCAGTCTGACCACTTCTTGATCAATTGTCCTAAGTGTCCTAGACGGCCTAAAAGGTGTTAGCAGCAATAGGGGAGTATGACAACTGTGATGATGAATCTGACATCTCTGAATGTAGCCTGCCTTTAAATGCTGTATTCCATTCACTTTCTATGACTTCACCCCCCAAGGAGCTGAAGGAAAAGAACTCTCACTGTTCTCTCCCTATTAAAGGGAACCTGTCACCACGTTTTTGGAAGATGGGATAAAAATAGCGTTAAATAGGGGCAGAGGTGGGCATTACATTAGTGTGTTTGTTATGCGTTTATTACCCACCTAAGTTGCCGAAATACCTTTGCAAAGTCTCCGTTTTCGCCTGTCAATCAGGCTGGTCTGGTCAAAAGGGCGTTGTCTTCCCCCAGATTTTGCGTAGTTTTCCGTTGGTGGCGTAGTGGTGTGCGCATGCCCAAGGTCCCGAATCCTCTGCCAGGGGATTTAAAAGAGCGCGCTGTTCGTTATTTCATTGGTGATCGGTGGGCGCGGCCATCTTCCTTTGGCCGCGCGTGCGCAGAAGCGGCGCTCTGCTGGCCGCGGCTTCAGGAAAATGGCCGCCGCGATATCCATCTGCGCACGCGCGGCATCCCGCGGCCATTTTCCTGAAGCCGCGGCCAGCAGAGCGCCGCTTCTGCGCACGCGCGGCCAAAGGAAGATGGCCGCGCCCACCGATCACCAATGAAATAACGAACAGCGCGCTCTTTTAAATCCCCTGGCAGAGGATTCGGGACCTTGGGCATGCGCACACCACTACGCCACCAACGGAAAACTACGCAAAATCTGGGGGAAGACAACGCCCTTTTGACCAGACCAGCCTGATTGACAGGCGAAAACGGAGACTTTGCAAAGGTATTTCGGCAACTTAGGTGGGTAATAAACGCATAACAAACACACTAATGTAATGCCCACCTCTGCCCCTATTTAACGCTATTTTTATCCCATCTTCCAAAAACGTGGTGACAGGTTCCCTTTCAGATCCTGTGTTCAGGAAAGTGGATTTCCAGTTCAGCTATGATTGACTCTGGTGCAGGTGGCAATTTCATGGATATCGCATTTGCCAATGAACATGGTATTAAAATTCAGCAAAGAGCCTCTCCAATTACCATGGAAACAGTGGATGGGTCACCTTTAATCTCTGGGCCTGTGGATCAGGAGACCGTACCCCTTGAAATTTTGTTGGAGCCTAATCATCAGGAGCAACTTTCTTTCTTGCTAATTTCTTCTCCTCATTTTCCTGTGATTTTAGGCTTTCCTTGGTTGCATTCTCAGAACCCAATTATCAACTGGGAGACAAAGGAGATTATCTTTCCAACAAGGAGCAACTCAGCATTAACAGAAGCTGTCCCCGAGTCCACGGCTATGGAACCACATGTACAGGTATCTTCTTTACCTCCAGCATATAAAGAGTTCTCTGACCTCTGTGACAAGAAGAATGCAGATCAACTTCCTCCACACAGACATTATGACTGTTCCATTGAGTTGCTTCCTGGGGCAGATATTCCTTTTGGTCATGTATACCCTTTGGCGGCACCTGAGCTTCAAGCCTTAAAGGAGTACATTGATGAAAATCTGGCCAAAGGCTTCATACGTCTTTCTTCCTCACCAGCAGGGGCACCCATTTTTTGAACATGGAATCTGGTAAGATTCAGGCTATCCTTGCCTGGCCGGTACCCAAGAACGTTAAGGAGGTCCAACGTTTTATTGGTTTTGCAAATTTCTACAGACGCTTCATTCGAAATTTTTCTGATATTGTCCGTCCCATTACTTCCTTGACAAAGAAGGAAAAGCCCTTTAAGTGGTCATCACAGGCTCAAGAAGCTTTTGATCGGCTGAAGATCTGTTTCACATCAGCACCGCTGTTGATACACCCAGATCCAACACATCCTTTCATTGTGGAGGTGGAAGCTTCTGATAATGCTTTGGGGGCTATTCTCTCCCAAAGAACTGGAGAGAAGGGTCTGCTACATCCTTGTGCTTTCTTTTCCCGTAGACTAACCTCAGCAGAGAAGAATTACGAGTCTACGACGTGGGAGACAAGGAATTGCTGGCTATTATTGCGGCTTTCAAAGAATGGAGGCATCATCTGCAAGGAGCTGCACAACAGATCATAGTGCTAACTGACCATTGCAACCTAGAGTTCCTTAGATCCGCTAGATGTCTTCCTCCTCGCCAGGCTCGTTGGAACTTATTCTTAAATCAATTTAACTTTGTTATCTCGTACCGTCCAGGTTCTCGTAATGGGAAGGCTGATGCTTTATCCCGAATCCATGCTGCAGATTCCGTACCTGGAGCCAATTTCATCGGAGTTATCCACGATCAGGACTTGTGGAAGGAATGCAGGGAGGCCTATGAAGGTGATGTATTTCTGGCCAACCCACCTGTGGATATTAATCTTGTCTTTAAGGGTGGCATGTGGTTCAGAGATCGACGTATCTATGTCCTGGAGGTCATCTGTCTGCAGATCCTCAGGTTGGTACATGACTCCAAGTTGGCTGGTCACAGGGGGGTACAGAAGACACAAGAGTTCCTGAGCCGATTCTTCTGGTGGCCAACTTGCCTGAAGGATACCAAGGACTATGTTCTCTCTTGCGAGGTATGTGCCCATTACAAGACTCCTCATGTGGCACCTATGGGTCTTCTACAACCATTACCTGTTCCATCCCGCCCTTGGGGGTCTATATCAATGGACTTTATTGTGGAGCTGCCTACATCGGGGGGCATGAATACAATCATGGTGGTAGTTGATCGCCTGACTAAAGCTGCTCATTTTGTTCCGTGCACCGGCCTCCCCTCTGCTAAAGATACAGTGAACTTGGTTATACAGAATGTTTTTCGGTTGCATGGGGTGCCGGATGAGATCATCTCTGACCGTGGAGTACAGTTCACTTCAAGATTCTGGAAGGGGTTTTGCTCTGCACTCAATATTAATGTCTGTCTCTCTTCTGCTTACCATCCCCAGACAAATGGTCAGACTGAGCGTACCAACCAGACGCTGGAACAATATCTAAGATGCTATGCCAGCCATCTCCAGGATGATTGGTTGGAGTTGTTGCCGTTAGCCGAATTTTCATATAATAATTCTCAGAGCGCCTCCACTAAATTTACACCTTTCTTTGCCAATCTGGGTTATCATCCGTGTATTTTTTTTTTACCTAGGTCTCCAATTAATTCTCCGGTTCCAGCAGTGGAGGAAAGGCTGACTGCGATGAGACAAAATCTGAAGGTTCTGAAGGAATCCCTGACCACGGCTCAAGAACGTTATAAGAGATCGGCTGATAGATTCCGTAAACCTGCACCCATATTCAAGGTAGGAGATTCCGTGTGGTTAGCAACTAAGAATCTGAAGTTGAAAGTTCCTTTACAAAAACTTGGACAGAAATTCATTGGCCCTTTCAAGATCAACGGTATTGTGAGCTCTGTGGCCTGCCGGCTGAAGCTACCTAGGACAATGAAGGTACACCCAGTTTTTCATGTATCTTTACTAAAGCCTGTATCTCCTAATACCTTCCAGGGACGTGTTGTGCCACCTTCGCAGCCTGTGGTGATTGATGGGCAAGAACAATTCGTGGTGGAGGAAATTATTGATTCCAGGATTCGCAGGAATCGGCTCCAATATCTGATAAGATGGCAGGGATATCCCCCTGAGGAAGACTCTTGGGAACCTGTGGAAAACATCAATGCCCAACAGAAGATTTCGTTTTCATCAGATATTTCCTGAGAAACCAGGTCCAGGATTGTCCTGAGGCCGCTTCTAAGGAGGGAGTAATGTCAGGACTCTGAACATTTTTTCCTTTTGTGCATTACTGCCCTTTTCCAACATGGCGTCTTTGGTCTCATGTCTTCCTGCTATAAAACTCCACCCCAGCCTTCAGTCTGTGCTAGATTATTCTGCTTTGCATCCAGCTCCTGATTACTCCCTGGCCTTGCACCTGCACCTGCTCCTGTGAACCTGTGTTGGAGATCCTGCCACTCTGCTCTGAGTTCCTGCTGCATACACCAGTGTTCAGTAATCTTCCTTCATCTGCTGCTCGTGTTACTTCCATCTGCATTTGCTGGACATGTAAGCTGTTTCTGCCCTGCAAAACCTGAGACTATTAACCAGGCCTCCCTGGTTGAGCTAAGATATGATTTGAACTGCCTAATAGCATATCTATCTGTGTCTGGACTAAGTGAAGGATCTATTCATGTCAAGTTTCCTCAAGAATCACCGTGCTTCATAGACTTTCTGTTTGTTTGCATCTACCTCTGAAGTTTCCTATAGACTGCTAAGCTGCGTTTATTATTTGCACCAAGTGTTGTGGACTTGAGTTTCTCTCTGCACCTGCTTGAATCACCGTGTGATAATATAAACTTTACCACTTATAAAACTGTGTCCTGTTGTCTTGTTCCACGCAAAGAGTCTCCTGAATTATCCCCTATAATTATTACAGGTAGAGAACCAGAAACACATGGGCCACTTGCACATTGAACAAGTCTGTAGGAACCTGTTCATTTTTTTTTTCACCACCAGAATACTTGAAGACACAAAAGAGCACAGTGAGGTCAAAAATACTCTGTTGTAAAAAAAATCACAGTAATCAGCAAGTGCTAGTCAAAAGATGTAAAGAAAACAGGGTATTTAGTTGATACGTTTTTTTGCAAAAAAATGTATACTAAGCTGCTCCACCAAATCGTCAAGGTATACCCTTATAGAGCAGTCCTAACTAATGTATAGAATCCCTATCTGATGTATTTAAAACCTGATCATCTGTATAATACCTGTATAAGCAGGGTTCAGAGAAGGACTATCCATGTGGACATGCAGGATGGAGCAGTTAAATGCAAATGACCCACAGAGGAGTGGTGGACTCTGCTCCATCCTGCATGTCCACATGGATAGTCCTTCTCTGAACCCTGCTTATACAGGTATTATACAGATGATCAGGTTTTAAATACATCAGATAGGGATTCTATACATTAGTTAGGACTGCTCTATAAGGGTATACCTTGACGATTTGGTGGAGCAGCTTAGTATACATTTTTTTGCAAAAAAACGTATCAACTAAATACCCTGTTTTCTTTACATCTTTTGACTAGCACTTGCTGATTACTGTGATTTTTTTTTACAACAGAGTATTTTTGACCTCACTGTGCTCTTTTGTGTCTTCAATTATTACAGGTAGTTGATGAGGAAGGGGTTACAGGGGAAGGACAGCAAATTGAAGGATTTGATCATGGATAGGACTGGACACATTGGGAGTAGGGTTGAGCGAAACGGGTCATTCATTTTCAAAAGTCGCCGACTTTTGGCTAAGTCGGCGTCTCATGAAACCCGATCCGACCACTGTGCTTGTCGGCCATGCGGTACGCGACTTTCGCGCCAAAGTCGCGTTTCAATTACGCGAAAAGCGCCATTTCTCAGCCAATGAAGGTGAACGCAGAGTGTGGGCAGCGTGATGACATAGGTCCTGGTCCCCACCATCTTAGAGAAGGGCATTGCAGTGATTGGCTTGCTGTCTGCGGCGTCACAGGGGCTATAAAGGGGCGTTCCCGCCGACCGCCATCTTACTGCTGCTGATCTGAGCTTAGGGAGAGGTTGCTGCCGCTTCGTCAGAAGCAGGGATAGCGTTAGGCAGGGTCCACTAACCACCAAACCGCTTGTGCTGTAGCGATTTCCACTGTCCAACACCACCTTCGGTGTGCAGGGACACTGGAAGCTACATTTTTTTTTTTTCCCTCAGCGCTGTAGCTCATTGGGCTGCCCTAGAAGGCTCCGTGATAGCTGTATTGCTGTGTGTACGCCACTGTGCAAACCAACTGCTTTTTTCAAAGCACATATCCTCTTGTTCCTTCCTTTCTGCACAGCTATCTTTTTTGTTTGTCCACACTTTTTATTTAATTTGTGCATCAGTCCACTCCTATTGCTGCCTGCCATACCTGGCTTACATTACTGCAGGGAGATAGTAATTGTAGGACAGTCCCTGTTTTTTTTTTTTGTGGAAGATTAAGATTGGCATTTCTGCTACAGTGCCATCCCTGTGTGTGCCATCTCTCACTGAGTGGGCCATAGAAAGCCTATTTATTTTTTTCCTTGATTTGTGTTCTAAAATCTACCTGAACACAAAAACACTACATCAATCAGTGGGAGAAAAATATTGGCCTCAGTCAGGGCTTGTGTGCCACTCCTGTGTGTGCCATCTCTCATTCAGTGGGCCATACAAAGCCTATTTATTTTTTTGTTTTTTTTAATATTATTGGGTTTCTAAAGTCTTCGTGAAAAAAAAAAATACATAAAAAAACAGTGGGAGAGTAATATTGCCCTTTCAGCTTGTGTGCCAGTCTTGACTCCTGGGTGTGCCACCTCTCTCTCTCTAATTGTGGGCCATAGAAAGCCTATTTATTTTTTTGCTTTTTTTAATATTATTTGGTTTCTAAAGTCTCCCTGAAAAAAAAAAAAAACATAAAAAAACAGTGGGAGAGTAATATTGCCCTTTCAGCTTGTGTGCCAGTCTTGACTCCTGGGTGTGCCACCTCTCTCTCTCTAATTGTGGGCCATAGAAAGCCTATTTATTTTTTTGCTTTGTTTAATATTATTTGGTTTCTAAAGTCTCCCTGAAAAAAAAAAAATACATAAAAAAACAGTGGGAGAGTAATATTGCCCTTTCAGCTTGTGTGCCAGTCTTGACTCCTGGGTGTGCCACCTCTCTCTCTCTAATTGTGGGCCATAGAAAGCCTATTTATTTTTTTGCTTTTTTTAATATTATTTGGTTTCTAAAGTCTCCCTGAAAAAAAAAAAAAAATACATAAAAAAACAGTGGGAGAGTAATATTGCCCTTTCAGCTTGTGTGCCAGTCTTGACTCCTGGGTGTGCCACCTCTCTCTCTCTAATTGTGGGCCATAGAAAGCCTATTTATTTTTTTGCTTTGTTTAATATTATTTGGTTTCTAAAGTCTCCCTGAAAAAAAAAAAAAAAAACATAAAAAAACAGTGGGAGAGTAATATTGCCCTTTCAGCTTGTGTGCCAGTCTTGACTCCTGGGTGTGCCACCTCTCTCTCTCTAATTGTGGGCCATAGAAAGCCTATTTATTTTTTTGCTTTTTTTAATATTATTTGGTTTCTAAAGTCTCCCTGAAAAAAAAAATACATAAAAAAACAGTGGGAGAGTAATATTGCCCTTTCAGCTTGTGTGCCAGTCTTGACTCCTGGGTGTGCCACCTCTCTCTCTCTAATTGTGGGCCATAGAAAGCCTATTTATTTTTTTGCTTTGTTTAATATTATTTGGTTTCTAAAGTCTCCCTGAAAAAAAAAACAAAACATAAAAAAACAGTGGGAGAGTAATATTGCCCTTTCAGCTTGTGTGCCAGTCTTGACTCCTGGGTGTGCCACCTCTCTCTCTCTAATTGTGGGCCATAGAAAGGCTATTTTATTTATTTTTTTTTTTTATTAGTATTTGGTTTCTAAATTGTCCCTGAAAAAAACATTTTATCTTATTTGGTTTCTAAAGTCTCCCTGAGGAAAAAAAAAAAAAAAAAAATTAGGTGGGAGAATAATATTGACATTAGTGCTTGAGTGACAGTCCTGCGTGTGTGTCATCTCTGTGATTTTGTGCCACAGAAAACAGAGTGTGTAACATTGTGCCTGATTTTCCTTGTGGTCTCACCAACCTGTTAAGGGATATAGAAATCATACTGAAGTTATAGCTCACCGTGTAAGTTGTTTGACAGCAACAAATAAAGTTACTTTGGTTAATTTTTTAAAACAATGAGGAAGTCTGGTGCAAGAGGTCGTGGCCGTGGGCGTTCATTGTCAGCTGGTAATGATGGTAGTGGTAGTGGAGCATCAGGTGGTCGTGGGGATAAAAATATTCCACCTAAGTCTGGAGCTGTGGAGCCAGTTTCGTCGTCTGGCTACACAAGGCCTCGAACGCTCTCTTTTCTGGGAGTAGGAAAAACGCTTTTAAAGCCGGAGCAGCAACAGCAAGTTTTGGCTTACATTGCAGACTCAGCCTCTAGCTCTTTTGCCTCCTCTTCTGAAACTGGTAAATGTAAAAGCAGCGCGTCGCTTGTGGATGTTCACGGTCAGGGACAAGTCGCTTCCTTGTCCTCCTCAGCAAAAACTACAACAAGAGAGAAGGATGCAGCAGGCGACACAACGGGTCACTCCATGGAGCTCTTTACACATACCGTCCCTGGCTTAGAAAGTGAAACACTTAACAGGCCATGCCCATTACAAGTAGATTCTGACATGGAGTGCACTGATGCACAGCCACAGCCAGAGTACTATGCTGCTCCTTTGACTCAGACCACCACATTGCCCTCTCAGGGTACAGATCCACAATCAGACCCTGATGAGACTATGTTGCCCCGCCACGAACGCTATACCACAGACCGACACAGTGACACAGACGAAGTTGCACACGAGCTCGAAGAGGAGGTAATAGATGACCCGGTTGTTGACCCCGATTGGCAGCCATTGGGGGAACAGGGTGCAGGCAGCAGTAGTTCAGAAGCGGAGGTGGAGGAGGGGCCGCAGCAGGCATCAACATCGCAACAGGTTCCATCTGCCGGGCCCCTATCTGGTCCAAAACGCGTGTCAAAGCCAAAACCTGTTGGAGCACAGCGTTGCCATCCGGTTAAAGCTCAGTCTGCAATCCCTGAAAAGGGATCCGATGCTAGGAAGAGTGCAGTCTGGCATTTTTTTAAACAACATCCAATTGATCAGCGCAAAGTTATCTGTCAAAAATGTTCTACTAGCTTAAGCAGAGGTCAGAATCTGAAAATTCTCAATACTAGTTGCATGCATAGACACTTAACCACCATGCATTTTCAAGCCTGGACTAACTACCAAACGTCCCTTAAGGTTGTAGCACCCTCGGCCAATGAAGCTAGTCATCAACGCAACATCCCTTCCGTCACTGTAAGGCCACCATTTTCCGCACCACCGGCAGTATCTGTGCAGGTTTCTTTGCCAGCCAAAAGCAGTCAGGGTCAGGGAATCACCAGTTTTGTAGGCGGAAATATTGCATCTAGGGCACCGGTGGAAACAATACCGTCTCCAACCGTCTCTCAGTCTGCCATGTCCACCGGCACACCCGCAAGTTCCACGATCTCCATCTCTCCAGTTCAGCTCACACTACATGAGACTCTGGTTAGAAAAAGGAAGTACTTATCCTCGCATCCGCGTACACAGGGTTTTAACGCCCACATAGCTAGACTAATCTCGTTAGAGATGATGCCCTACCGGTTAGTTGAAAGCGAAGCTTTCAAAGCCCTGATGGAGTACGCTGAACCACGATACGAGCTACCCAGTCGACACTTTTTTTCCAGAAAAGCCATCCCAGCCCTGCACCAGCATGTTAAACAGCGCATCGTCCATGCACTCAGGCAATCTGTGAGTACAAAGGTGCACCTGACTACAGATGCATGGACCAGTAGGCATGGCCAGGGACGTTATGTGTCCATCACGGCACACTGGGTGAATGTGGTGGATGCAGGGTCCACAGGGGACATCAATTTCGGGACAGTTGTGCCTAGCCCACGGTCTAGGAAACAGTTGGCTGTAGGCGTTCGCACCCCCTCCTCCTCCTCCTCCTCGTCCTCCTGCAGAAGCTACAGCTCTTCCACAGGCCGCAGTCGGCCAACCACTCCATCGGCAGATGACACTGTTGCACACCAGTTGTCCCATTATGGGCCAGCTACTGGCAAGCGTCAGCAGGCTGTATTGGCTATGAAGTGTTTGGGCGACAACAGACACACCGCGGAAGTTCTGTCCGAGTTCTTGCAACAAGAAACGCAGTCGTGGCTGGGCACAGTAGATCTTGAGGCAGGCAAGGTAGTTAGTGATAATGGAAGGAATTTCATGGCTGCCATCTCCCTTTCCCAACTGAAACACATTCCTTGCCTGGCTCACACCTTAAACCTGGTGGTGCAGTGCTTATTGAAAACTTATCCTGGGTTCTCCGACCTGCTCCTCAAAGTGCGTGGACTTTGCTCACATATCCGACGTTCGCCTGTACACGCCAGCCGTATGCAGACCTATCAGCGGTCTTTGAACCTTCCCCAGCATCGCCTAATCATAGACGTTGCAACAAGGTGGAACTCAACACTGCACATGCTTCAGAGACTGTGCCAACAGAGGCGGGCTGTTATGTTTTTGTGGGAGGATACACATACACGGGCAGGCAGTAGGATGGCAGACATGGAGTTGTCAGGTGTGCAGTGGTCGAAGATACAAGACATGTGTCAAGTCCTTCAGTGTTTTGAGGAATGCACACGGCTGGTTAGTGCAGACAACGCCGTAATAAGCATGAGCATCCCCCTAATGCGTCTGCTGATGCAAAGTTTGACGCACATAAAGGAGCAGGCGTCTGCACCAGAGGAAGAGGAAAGCCTTGATGACAGTCAGCCATTGTCTGGTCAGGGCAGTGTACAGGACGAGGTAGCGGGCGAAGAGGAGGTGGAGGACGAGGAGGATGATGGGGATGAGTATATTTTTAATGCGGAACCTTTCCCGGGGGCACTGGAAATTGGTTGCGTGTCAAGGCCGGGTTCTGGTTTTTTGAGGGACACAAGTGACGTAGATTTGCCTGCAACTGCCCCTCACCCAATCACAACTGGAGATTTGACAACTGGAACTTTGGCCCACATGGCGGATTATGCCTTACGTATCCTAAAAAGGGACACACGCATAACGAAAATGATGAACGATGACGATTACTGGTTGGCCTGCCTCCTTAATCCACGCTATAAAGGCAAATTGCAAAATATTATGCCACATGAGAACTTGGAACTAATATTAGCAACCAAACAATCAACTCTTGTTGACCATTTGCTTCAGGCATTCCCAGCACACATCGCACGTGATCGTTCTCACACGAGCTCAAGGGGGCAACAGACTAGGAGTGTTAGGGGTGCACACATCAGAAGTGGCGTTGGACAGAGGGGTTTTCTGACCAGGTTGTGGAGTGATTTTGCTATGACCGCAGACAGGACAGGTACTGCTGCATCAATTGAAAGTGACAGGAGACAACATTTGTCCAGTATGGTTACTAACTATTTTTCATCCCTTATCGATGTTCTCCCTCAACCGTCATTCCCATTTGATTACTGGGCATCAAAATTAGACACCTGGCCAGAATTGGCAGAATATGCATTGCAGGAGCTTGCTTGCCCGGCAGCAAGTGTCCTATCAGAAAGAGTATTCAGTGCTGCAGGTTCAATATTAACCGAAAAAAAGGACTCGTCTGGCTACCCAAAATGTTGACGATCTAACATTCATTAAAATGAACCACAACTGGATTTCGAAATCTTTTGCCCCACCTTGCCCGGCCGACACCTAGCTTTCCTATGAAGAGCTCTTGCCTGTGGACTACTGTGAATTACTTTTCTAATGTCTAATTTGCTGCAGCTGATTGTCCAGCATACGACATGTTTACACCTCCCTAAATGGCCAAACTCCCCACACGGGGCCGTGGTATCGCGACTTGGCGCAAGCACCTGTGAGACTGCTGTTTGTCTGAAGAGGTGGGTGTACTCGCTTTTGGTCGACGGCATTGCTATTGGGTTCCTCATAGTACAATAAAGTGTCTCTGGCGGTGGTGGTGCGCACCCAACGTCAGACACACTGTTGTAACATGAGGGGCCTTGGGCCTGTAACGCCGGCCACAAGAGAGTTCACCCACCCCCAGGTCAAACATTGCTCTACCACTTCCACAGTTATCTCTCACACTTCCACCAATGTTAAGTCTATGCGCTGACATCCTTCCATACCTGCCACTGACAATACCATTGTGTTGACATGTATGATGGTACTTAACATAGTCAGGGGCAGTGTCCTCTATTTACCACAGTAAATACTTTGCGCAAAATTAGTAGGTCTGAAACAACGCAGAGGATCCCACCCCTGAACCTAATGATTGCACCCTTTAGTGTTTTAGTTTTGTTTTAATGCGAGACATTCACATTTAGTTGTTGTTTTGGACTACTAACTGGCAGACACTCATTACAATCGGCCTCCGTTGACCAGACCACTGCTGCCCGTGTACCCCTGTAACTAATAATAAAGTGCCTACAGCCAGCCCAATTTAATTATGTTAGGCCTTCGAAGCCTGTCTGCGGATCCTCCTTCCACTAGGCCTCCACTGACCAGACCACTGCTGCCCGTGTACCCCTGTAACTAATAATAAAGTGCCTACAGCCAGCCCAATTTAATTATGTTAGGCCTTCGAAGCCAGTCTGCGGTCCCTCCTTCCACTAGGCCTCCACTGACCAGACCACTGCTGCCCGTGTACCCCTGTAACTAATAATAAAGTGCCTACAGCCAGCCCAATTTAATTATGTTAGGCCTTCGAAGCCTGTCTGCGGTCCCTCCTTCCACTAGGCCTCCACTGACCAGACCACTGCTGCCCGTGTACCCCTGGAACCAGGGCCGGCGTCAACACCCGGCCTAGCCGGGCAAGTGCCGGGGCCCTGACGAGACAGGGGGGCCCACTCACACAGTCATAGAGCCATCTGGCTGCTTTAACCCTTTCTACCCTTTCAATTTGCGCTGGCACAAGCATGTTCTCACTGTCAGTGCAGGGCCAGGCACACATAGGGGTTAATTAAGGACACAGCCAGCGTGACATTGTGGGCGGAGAGTTCTCCTGCTCTGAATCTCCTGACTGTGTGCACTGCTGAACTTATCAAGGAGACGGAGCTCCTACCAGCACCTGAGTGAGTGCAATGCTATATCGCTGTATGTTCTGACAGTCTGGGACTGGGTGACCTGGGGCGGCCATGGGCTGGGCGGCTGCAGCTGATATATATATACTACAGCAGCCTCCCAGCCCAGGCCCCCAGCACAGCCTGTATAGATACAGTGTATATAATATATATACAGGACAGGTGCTGGGGGCCTGGGCTGGGCGGCTGTTGAAGTATATACACTGCACAGTACCACTCCTCCTGTATATATACACTGCACAGTACCACTCCTCCTGTATATATACACTGCACAGTACCGCTCCTCCTGTCCTGTATATATACACTGCACAGTACCACTCCTCCTGTATATATACACTGCACAGTACCACTCCTCCTGTATATATACACTGCAGAATTTACAATAGCTATCACTCATGTAAGAAGTGAAATCTGGCATTGTACTATAACTATATTTCTCCGCTGTATCTGGGCATCATGAATCGTGGTATATTTTAAAGGGGGGGGGGGCCCACTGAGACTCTTTCGCCCGGGGCCCTCAAAAACCTGGAGCCGGCCCTGCCTGGAACCAATTATAAAGTGCCTACAGCCAGCCCAATTTAATTATGTTAGGCCTTCGAAGCCTGTCTGCGGTCCCTCCTTCCACTAGGCCTCCACTGACCAGACCACTGCTGCCCGTGTACCCCTGTAACTAATAATAAAGTGCCTACAGCCAGCCCAATTTAATTATGTTAGGCCTTCGAAGCCTGTCTGCGGTCCCTCCTTCCACTAGGCCTCCACTGACCAGACCACTGCTGCCCGTGTACCCCTGTAACTAATAATAAAGTGCCTACAGCCAGCCCAATTTAATTATGTTAGGCCTTCGAAGCCTGTCTGCGGTCCCTCCTTCCACTAGGCCTCCACTGACCAGACCACTGCTGCCCGTGTACCCCTGGAACCAATTATAAAGTGCCTACAGCCAGCCCAATTTAATTATGTTAGGCCTTCGAAGCCTGTCTGCGGTCCCTCCTTCCACTAGGCCTCCACTGACCAGACCACTGCTGCCCGTGTACCCCTTTAACTAATAATAAAGTACCTACAGCCAGCCCAATTTAATTATGTTAGGCCTTCGAAGCCTGTCTGCGGTCCCTCCTTCCACTAGGCCTCCACTGACCAGACCACTGCTGCCCGTGTACCCCTGTAACTAATAATAAAGTGCCTACAGCCAGCCCAATTTAATTATGTTAGGCCTTCGAAGCCTGTCTGCGGTCCCTCCTTCCACTAGGCCTCCACTGACCAGACCACTGCTGCCCGTGTACCCCTGGAACCAATTATAAAGTGCCTACAGCCAGCCCAATTTAATTATGTTAGGCCTTCGAAGCCTGTCTGCGGTCCCTCCTTCCACTAGGCCTCCACTGACCAGACCACTGCTGCCCGTGTACCCCTGGAACCAATTATAAAGTGCCTACAGCCAGCCCAATTTAATTATGTTAGGCCTTCGAAGCCTGTCTGCGGTCCCTCCTTCCACTAGGCCTCCACTGACCAGACCACTGCTGCCCGTCTACCCCTGTAACTAATAATAAAGTGCCTACAGCCAGCCCAATTTAATTATGTTAGGCCTTCGAAGCCTGTCTGCGGTCCCTCCTTCCACTAGGCCTCCACTGACCAGACCACTGCTGCCCGTGTACCCCTGTAACTAATAATAAAGTGCCTACAGCCAGCCCAATTTAATTATGTTAGGCCTTCGAAGCCTGTCTGCGGTCCCTCCTTCCACTAGGCCTCCACTGACCAGACCACTGCTGCCCGTGTACCCCTGTAACTAATAATAAAGTGCCTACAGCCAGCCCAATTTAATTATGTTAGGCCTTCGAAGCCTGTCTGCGGTCCCTCCTTCCACTAGGCCTCCACTGACCAGACCACTGCTGTCCGTGTACCCCTGTAACTAATAATAAAGTGCCTACAGCCAGCCCAATTTAATTATGTTAGGCCTTCGAAGCCTGTCTGCGGTCCCTCCTTCCACTAGGCCTCCACTGACCAGACCACTGCTGCCCGTGTACCCCTGGAACCAATTATAAAGTGCCTACAGCCAGCCCAATTTAATTATGTTAGGCCTTCGAAGCCTGTCTGCGGTCCCTCCTTCCACTAGGCCTCCACTGACCAGACCACTGCTGCCCGTGTACCCCTGGAACCAATTATAAAGTGCCTACAGCCAGCCCAATTTAATTATGTTAGGCCTTCGAAGCCTGTCTGCGGTCCCTCCTTCCACTAGGCCTCCACTGACCAGACCACTGCTGCCCGTCTACCCCTGTAACTAATAATAAAGTGCCTACAGCCAGCCCAATTTAATTATGTTAGGCCTTCGAAGCCTGTCTGCGGTCCCTCCTTCCACTAGGCCTCCACTGACCAGACCACTGCTGCCCGTGTACCCCTGTAACTAATAATAAAGTGCCTACAGCCAGCCCAATTTAATTATGTTAGGCCTTCGAAGCCTGTCTGCGGTCCCTCCTTCCACTAGGCCTCCACTGACCAGACCACTGCTGCCCGTGTACCCCTGTAACTAATAATAAAGTGCCTACAGCCAGCCCAATTTAATTATGTTAGGCCTTCGAAGCCTGTCTGCGGTCCCTCCTTCCACTAGGCCTCCACTGACCAGACCACTGCTGCCCGTGTACCCCTGGAACCAATTATAAAGTGCTAAGAGCCTATTTTTTAATTTAATTTAATATTAATAAAGCCAGGATGAACTACGATATACCACGCTATGAGCTACCCAGTTGACAATTCTTTTGCGAGAAAAGCCATCCCACCCCTCCACCTGCATGTTAAAGACCGCATTGTCCTTGCATTCTGTCAATTTGTCAGTCCAAAGGTATACCTGACAACAGACACATGGACCTGTAGGCCTGGCCACGGAAGGTTACGTGTCCTTTGTGGCTCAATGGGTTAATGTATTGGATGCATGGTCCACACAGGGGACAGCCTGCAAAGTCTGTCTGCAGTCCCTAATTCAAGTTGGCCTCAACTGAATAAAGCTGAGCTTCTACCTTCTGGCTCAGATTAACTGCTGTTTTTAAAAAAATTGGCTTTTCCGTCCTTCTAAAGGTGTCTGCCCCTGCCTGGTGTTGTCCTCAACTGAATAAAGTTGAGCTTCAACCTTCAGTTCCAAACATACAACAAAAAACTGGTACAATACAAAACGTGGCCTCCAGCTACAAAAACTTTCTCCTACAAGTAGTTAAATGACAGTTTTTTTTCCAGTGAAAACACAGATATGGCATCCAACGAGTGTTGTCCTGTCTCGTCTTCTTTATATTATTGCCAAGAAGCTGCAACTGAATAAAGCTGTGCTTCAACCTTCAGTTCCAAATTACCATTTTTAAAAATGCAATTGGCTGTTCCGGCCTACTAAAGGTGTCTGTCTGCCCCTGCCTGGTGTTGTCCTCAACTGAATAAAGCTGAGCTTCAACCTTCAGTTCCAAATTACCATTTTTAAAAATGCAATTGGCTGTTCCGGCCTACTAAAGGTGAATGTCTGCCCCTGCCTGGTGTTGTCCTCAACTGAATAAAGCTGAGCTTCTACCTTCTGTTCCAAATTACCATTTTTAAAAATGCCATTGGCTGTTCCGGCCTACTAAAGGTGTCTGTCTGCCCCTGCCTGGTGTTGTCCTCAACTGAATAAAGCTGAGCTTCAACCTTCAGTTCCAAATTACCATTTTTAAAAATGCAATTGGCTGTTCCGGCCTACTAAAGGTGTCTGTCTGCCCCTGCCTGGTGTTGTCCTCAACTGAATAAAGCTGAGCTTCAACCTTCAGTTCCAAATTACCATTTTTAAAAATGCAATTGGCTGTTCCGGCCTACTAAAGGTGTCTGTCTGCCCCTGCCTGGTGTTGTCCTCAACTGAATAAAGCTGAGCTTCAACCTTCAGTTCCAAATTACCATTTTTAAAAATCCAATTGGCTGTTCCGGCCTACTAAAGGGGTCTGCCCCTGCCTGGTGTTGTCCTCAACTGAATAAAGCTGAGCTTCTACCTTCTGCCTCTTACTAACTGCTGTTTTTTAAAAAAAATTGGCTGTTCCGGCCTACTAAAGGTGTCTGTCTGCCCCTGCCTGGTGTTGTCCTCAACTGAACAAAGCTGTGCTTCAACCTTCTGTTCCAAATTACCATTTTTAAAAATGCCATTGGCTGTTCCGGCCTACTAAAGGTGTCTGTCTGCCCCTGCCTGGTGTTGTCCTCAACTGAATAAAGCTGAGCTTCAACCTTCAGTTCCAAATTACCATTTTTAAAAATGCAATTGGCTGTTCCGGCCTACTAAAGGTGTCTGTCTGCCCCTGCCTGGTGTTGTCCTCAACTGAATAAAGCTGAGCTTCAACCTTCAGTTCCAAATTACCATTTTTAAAAATGCAATTGGCTGTTCCGGCCTACTAAAGGTGTCTGTCTGCCCCTGCCTGGTGTTGTCCTCAACTGAATAAAGCTGAGCTTCAACCTTCAGTTCCAAATTACCATTTTTAAAAATGCAATTGGCTGTTCCGGCCTACTAAAGGTGTCTGTCTGCCCCTGCCTGGTGTTGTCCTCAACTGAATAAAGCTGAGCTTCAACCTTCAGTTCCAAATTACCATTTTTAAAAATGCAATTGGCTGTTCCGGCCTACTAAAGGTGTCTGTCTGCCCCTGCCTGGTGTTGTCCTCAACTGAATAAAGCTGAGCTTCAACCTTCAGTTCCAAATTACCATTTTTAAAAATGCAATTGGCTGTTCCGGCTTACTAAAGGTGTCTGTCTGCCCCTGCCTGGTGTTGTCCTCAACTGAACAAAGCTGAGCTTCCACATTCTGGCTTTCGCCCTATACTATCAGATATTAAACTGCATTTGGCCTACTAGTGTGGTTAGGCCCTTGAAACAGTGTCTGCTGCTCTTGGGTTTGCTACTCCACTGAACAAAGCAATGCCGCCTGTTTAGTCCTGTTACCAATTTTGAACTGCATTTAGCCTACTTTATTCTTTGGCCCTATATCTGTTTCCTCCTCATCCTGCCCATTGCCCAGCCACTGCTAGATGAGTCTGCTGGTACATTGACCTAGACCACTACATTCCCCTTATACTCTACACAGCCAGAATCTGACCCTGCTGAAAGTAAGGTTCCCCTTCCCGCATGTTATACCACCTTAGGCCGCTTTCACATTTGCGGTTGTGTCCGCAGCGTTTCTTCTGCAAATATCTGCATGCGTTGTGTATTCCTATCTTTAACATTAACGACGCATGCGTTTTTCTATGTTCGCGTTTTGCCGCGTTTGACGACGCATGCGTCGTCTAGCCGTCTGCGTCTTGGCGCGGAAATGCAACATGTAGTAATTTTTAGAGGCGTCAATTTGCCGCCTGGAAACGTATGCGGCTGATTGCGCAAGGTTTGCGCCCAAAAAACGCATTGTAGTCTATGTAAACGCATGCGTTTTTCAGTACATGCGTTTGCTTGCGTTTACCGATGCATGCGTCTCAATTGAGAAAAACATGTCTAGACACTGATAAGCCACCCCCCACATACAAGGTGATAAAGGGAGGTAGTGGACATTTGCAGGTCACTAGTCAGCAGACTGCCTTGCAGACGAGACGCCCCACAGCCCCTTGGATCAGCAAACAAGCCTCAGAACTATGTGAGTATATCCTATCCAATGCATTTCTTTTCTATAATCTGTGTCTATGTGCCCTAATTTCTGTCATTCCTTTCTTTCTGCACACATCAGAATGTCTTCTTCTTCTGATGAGGAAACGCCTGGGCCTGCACAAGGGGAACATGTCAGCGAAGTGAGTATTCACCTCCTCAGATTGTATTCACTGTCACATCTACACATATGACAATGTATATTTTCCCTTTTTCAGACCACTTCTTCTACAGCAGAAGAGACTGGGCAGGAGACTGGGCAGGAGCAGCGTAGTCATGGCCGGGCAAGACGGCGGCATCGTGTAAGTATAGCTGGCTGAATGTGTATTGTATCCTCACTTTATAATTCTTGAATCTTCATTTCTTTCTACTTCTCTCTTTCTTTCCCTTTTGCTTCAGCACCAGTGTTTTTTTTTACTTCAATATTCATGCCATTCCTCTGATTCTGTTTTCTGTCTTCCGTATGTGAACGCCTCCTATATTAATGTACTTTTTGTTGTTAGGTTCCAGAGGAGGATGAGGACCTAATTGAGAATGAACACCTCATCTCCCTGGTTCACGAGCGAGTCGCATTGTGGGACACCCGGGATCCACTGCACGCCAACAATGTGACGATCCGGAGGCTTTGGAATGAGGTGGCCGCAGCGTTGTGGGATGGCTGGGCCAATGCCCCGGCTCGGGTCCGTTCTGCATTTGGTAAGTATCGCAATGCAGTGTGATGTAGTCAATACCTTGGCCATGCTCACACAACTGTGTATGATGTGAGAAAGTCATTACTTTTTCACAGCACATACAGTTGTGTGACCATGGTCAAAAGACCATTGTCCTAACTATTATGTTTTGTTTTGCCAACAGTGTCAAAAGTGAAAACACGTTGGAGATCGATGAAGGACCGCTTCAACAAGGACCTGCGCCAAGAGAGCCGGCTTCCAAGTGGTTCTGCAGCAAGGATAAGCAAATACAAGTACCACCGCATCCTTGCGTTTTTGAGACCAGTCCTTGCACGAAGAACGTAAGTATATTGGTTAAAAAAGAAAAAAAAAATGGTGTATAATGCAATTTGTTGCTGGTCATTATTTCCCATCAGTATTTGTAATCCGAAACCTTGATTGATTGATAGATGCAGCAGTGGGGTACGTGTTCTTTGAATACTTTCCCTCACATAGTTCCTCTCCAGGTTTTGGCATACCAATACTGATTTGAAATACTGATCAAATACTGAGAGTGTGACGGCAGCCTGCACAACAGATCTATACTCAGCAAGTTAGGTGTCAGAAATAATGAATTCAGGATGCCAATGGCTCCTCAATTCATTTTTCCTGACACTTGTCCTGGTGAGTATACAGGAGGCTTGTATGTCCTCTGTCGTCAATTCGTATTTCCCATCAGTATTTGTAATCCGAAACCTTGATTGATTGATAGATGCAGCAGTGGGGTACGTGTTCTTTGAATACTTTCCCTCACATAGTTCCTCTCCAGGTTTTGGCATACCAATACCTTGTATAGAGATATGGCTTGTATTGTCTCCATCATCTCTTCATAGTTTACATCAGTTTTTTTAATCCCCAAGGACTGGTCGATGCATGCAGAAGTATAGCATGTTGTTTTATGAAACTTTTATTCCTACTGTTGAACTCCTGGCTTGCAAATTCTGATGTAAAATTCACTACAAATAGTAGTGTGACCTTTCCCTATCTGAATGTGTATCTAACTGTTCAGTTATCTTTTTGTAAATGTTTTGTAATATTTTTTTTTTTTTTTCCGCAGCACTTGGAGCTCCACTGTTGGCCCAGGTTCTGGAGCGGTCCTTCATCAGTCAGCCACGGACCCGTCCCAGCCATCCTCCAGCGCTGCAGCAAGTGGGCCTGCCACACAACCTGGAGACCAGGAAGCTGGTCCATTAGGTGTTCCCCTTCCCCAGTCCTCTGCCTCTAGCAAATTTTTTATGGGCTCCTCCCGGCAGCGGCAGAGGGCCGCGGACAGGTCACTCATGCCCGAGTTTTTGCACTTGAGCTCGGTCTTCCATGAGGGACTCAAGGCGATGGGTGACCGACTGGATACTGCCATTAGTCATATGAGCACACGTATCCAGGAGGTAACCACAGCCCTTGCCCAAGTGAAAGCCGACCTCCAGAGGCCAGCACATCATTTTTTTAATCAGATAGAACAGGGCATGTCGGAACACCTTAGTCCTGAGCTCCAGATTACTGTTATGCAGGCCTGCAATGCTGCTTACGTGCAGGCTATGCAGCAGAGTCGGTATTTTCAGCAGACAGTGGGGACATTTCCAACAGTGCCCACACTGTCACGCTTTACATCAATGCCGACATCTGCTGCATACCACTGCACGGCCACCTCCATTCCAAACACTTCCGGACCGTATTATAGCACCACCACCATGCCCAGTGCAGTGGGTCAGCCCACCGCCACCACCATGACAACTGCTGCTCCTGCTTGGGCCTCCTCCACTGCCACCAGCATGCTGCCGCCGCCGGACCCTGCCCTGGTGTTTCCTGGCACCACCACTACCAGACTGCCGCCGCCGGACCCTGCCCTGGCGTTCTCTGGCACCACCACTACCAGACTGCCGTTGCCGGACCCTGCCCTGGCGTTCTCTGGCACCACCACTACCAGACTGCCGTTGCCGGACCCTGCCCTGGCGTTCTCTGGCACCACCACTACCAGACTGCCGTTGCCGGACCCTGCCCTGGCGTTCTCTGGCACCACCACTACCAGACTGCCGTTGCCGGACCCTGCCCTGGCGTTCTCTGGCACCACCACTACCAGACTGCCGTTGCCGGACCCTGCCCTGGCGTTCTCTGGCACCACCACTACCAGACTGCCGTTGCCGGACCCTGCCCTGGCGTTCTCTGGCACCACCACTACCAGACTGCCGTTGCCGGACCCTGCCCTGGCGTTCTCTGGCACCACCACTACCAGACTGCCGTTGCCGGACCCTGCCCTGGCGTTCCCTGCCACCACGACAACGTGCCCGCGCAAAACAAGGAAGGGGAAAGGCAAAAAAAAACAAAAAACCATAGCTATCCCTCCCCCCTCACCTCCCAATGTGTCTGTAATGTCTGGTTTGTCTCACCCTTCCAGTGTGTCTCAACCCTCTCATGTGTCTAGCCCTATCCCTGAATATCCTGACCCCAGTAGTTTCATAGCGCCTTCTCCTGCCACCCCTATGTCGGCTACAGTAAGCCAGACCTCACTACTCAACACCCCACAATATCGGCACTCAACCCCAAGCAGGCGCAGTTAATTTTTTGGTTTGTGTGTGTTTAATAAACCTGTGTTTTTTGCCCCAATAAGGTTTGGTTAATTGTGTATTTCGCCACCGTCACCACACAGCATGCGCCAATAACAAATTATGCGTCAAACACATTTTTGGGGGCCACCTCCAACCTCCAGTACCTACTTAGCAGAACACTGAAGCTTGGTGTGTTTGGTTGAGAGATATGAGGTTGCCCCCAAAAATAACACTTGTATTTTCTCCAAAAACTGTTCTTTCTGTTTACTCCGTGACTTTTGGTCGCACACAGAAGACAAAATGGTGGTAATACACAGCACAACTATACTCAACAGGTCCTTTCTTATCCGAAACATTATTTATGACCCCTGACCTGCTGATTTTAGAAATGCATTGTATTACCTCCATTTTATCTTATTGGTACATATACATATATTTCACACAAAGTGAAGGAACAATGTACATGGCATATCTATACTCACCCGGACAAGTGTCAGGAAAAATGAATTCAAGAGCAAATAGCATCATGAATTCATTAGTTCAGACACCTGACTTGATGACTATAGATCTCTGGTGTAGGCTGCCATCACACTGTCAGTATTCGCTCTGTATTTTACAGCACTATTTGTAAGCCTAAACCTGGAGTGGAACTATGTGAGGAAAAGTACATTAAACAGATATGCACCACTAAAAGAATTTAACTACCGCTCCTGGTTTAGGCTTACAAATACTGATGTTAAGTACTGGACAAATACTGCGACAATAACGGACATCGTCTATACAGTCTGCGGCAAAAAGCTAATGGTGAACCAAGACAGGACTCACGTCAACAACCTAAGCCCAAAAACCCAAAGTGGTTTGTTAAGGAAATAGATAGGAGACATGGTGAAGAAAGTAAATCACAATTATTTTATTTGAAAAAACATTAACATTCCAAACATAAATTTGCAGACCCGAAACCAGCAGTACATTTTACACCATATTGTCCTGCCATGGCACACGTCCAATGTCAGAATCAAAAAACGCTGCAAATTGGTCCCGCATGTGGCCTACTTCAACTGTTGACCGCAGCGGGTGATGACGGTAATCAGGCAAAGGGTTGGCAACAGGTTCATCAAGTTCTATGGTGGGTCGCTCCTTAGCCAGAATGAAATTGTGGAGAACCACACAGGCTTTAACTACCTCATCCACTGTCTCCATTTTTAGATTTATTGCAGTTGCTAGAATGCGCCATTTGGACACCATAATCCCAAAGGCACACTCTACTGTTCTGCGTGCCCTGGTTAGTCTGTAGTTGTAGATCCGTTTTGTGCGGTTCAAGTCCCGACTTGAATAGGGCTTCAGGAGATTTTCACTCATCTGAAAGGCCTCATCCCCAACCATTACAAATGGCAGCGGTGGGCCTTGAGTGTAGGGGAGTGGTCGTGGCTGTGGGAAATTAAAATTTTTGCCATAAACACGTCGGCCCATATCAGAGGTTTTAAAAGTCTGTGAATCGTTGCCACGGCCAAAAGCACCAATGTCCACAGCAATGAAGCGACAGTCCGCATCGGCTATTGCCATAAGAACTACTGAAAAATATTTTTTGTAGTTGAAGAACTGTGATCCCGTTCTGGCTGGTTTGGTAATCCGGATGTGCTTCCCATCCACCGCACCCAAACAGTTGGGAAAATCACAAACAGTCCAAAATTTGTCAGCAATTTCTTTCCACATGTCCTCCGTGGGTATGGGTATAAATTCCTCACGGAGAATGGTCCATAAAGCCCGGCAGGTTTCAAAAACAATTCCGGACAGCGTGGAAATCCCAAGGCGGTACTGGAAATGAAGGGATGACAAGCTCTCTCCAGTTGCAAGAAATCTGTAGTAAGAATAAATAATTTACAAAATAGGCAAAAAAACATCAGACCTGCAAAAAATTTTGGTTAGCTTTTGTTTAGAATTATTACGTACCTTAAGGTAACCAGGAGACGTTCCGCTGGTGGAATGGCTCTACGGAGCTGTGTGTCCTGTCTCCGGATGGCTCCTTGGACACGATCAAGCAAATCCCGGAAAGAGTCTTGTGACATCCTGGTATATTCTGGGAATTTTTCTGGGTTCTCATTGAGCTCGCCATACAGGGTGTGATATGTACCACGGCTCTCCCGCAGTTCTACAATGGGGTGTTGCCAAAACCGCCTACGCCTTGTCCTTCTCTGTCTTTCCCGGTTTCGGTGTTGCTCCCAAGCAAACGCACATGCCAGAAAAATCTTGATGCTCAGATCTAGTTTAAAGTAATAGCTATCCATGTGAAGATCCATCTTCTCACAGGACACAGGAGCAAAATCTGAAGATTTCAGCTGTCCTAGGGTCTATATATAGATTTCACATAATACACGCCCTCTGTAGTCCCATTGGCTGGTTCTTGCATCTAGAATTTTTCTCTGGTAAAATTTTGCGACATGCGCACAAAAAACTCAAACGCATAGAAAACGCAAGCAAAAGCATGTAAACGCTGCGTTTTAATGACGCATGCGGTAACCGTAAGCGTTTTAAAAACGCTGCGTTTACACGCGTTTTCATGCGTTTTTCGTGTCCTTGCGTTTGCGGATTAAACGCTGCAGATTCAAACGCTAATGTGAAAGTAGCCTTACACAGGGACAGAGAGGAAGGTGCAGATGAAAGTGCAGGTTCCTTCATCAGGTGGGGGGGCATACTCGTTGGCGACGTCACTGGCACAGGGCCCCTCAGAGTACGCAAAAGTGTCGCTGCTGGTGGGAGGCGCCCCCGCCATGCAAACACACTGCTGTACTTTGAGGGGCCCTGTGCCAGTGCCAATGCGAACGAGTGGGCCCCCCCTGCTTGCTCAGGATCACAGCACTTGCAACGTTGAAATACTTACCTTTCCCTGCAACACCGCCGTGACGTAGTCCGCATTTCCTGGGCCCACGAAAAACTTGAGCCAGCCCTACTCCCCCCCACAACTTTTGCCAAATGACCCCCAATTCCCTATGCCCAACTATTATTATAAAGTTAATTAAGATTGACAAGCTTCAGAAACAAGAATGGATGTTTTTGGCATTAAAATGGGCACTGTAGGTGTTTTCCTGGCCTCCACTCTCTGCCGACTATGCTTCCCCATTGACTTGCATTGGGTTTCGTGTTTCGGTCGATCCCCGACTTTTAGCGATAATCGGCCGACTGCACTCGACTCGACTCTGGACAAAATCGGGTTTCACAAAACCCGACTCGATCTTAAAAAAATGAAAGTCGCTCAACTCTAATTGGGAGTAAACAACACAGTGGAATCATGGGAATGGATAGACAAACTGGAAGGGACAGACACAAGGGAAGGTAGTGACACATTTGACAACAGAGACATTGGTAGGTGAGGGTGGAGCTGGTGGTTCCAATTTTGGCAGGGTTTTTTGACTCCGGGTCTTCGTCCTGGTGGGAATGTTTTTAGTTTTGGACCTTTCTTTACTTGGCCGAGTTGGAGTGGTGGCCTCTGTAGCAATCTTCTGGCGTGGTGCTGGACTGGGCAGCGTGGTGGATGCTGATGGTTGCATGGGTGCTGAACTTGGGAGTTTGGTGGATGCTGTCAGCTGCAGGGGTGCTGAACTTGGGAGCGTGGTGGATGCTGCAGGGATGATGATGTCGGCAGCGTGGTGGATCTGTGTACTGGAGGCAGCGGTGGTGGTGGATAGTTCGGTGCTGCTGGAGTTTGAAAGTAGATGTTCGGCTGCTGGTAATATCCTCCAGCCTGTGGATTGTAGGTTTGGGACTGCTGCTGCTGCAATGAATGGCTGTAAGCAGCCTGACAGGCCTGCATGACATTGAGCTGGAATTGAGGTGTAAGGTTTTCCGACACTACCCGCTCTATTGAAGAAAAAAAATATTGCGCAGGTCTCTCAAGGTCGACTTCCAGGCGGTCAAGGCGTTTGTTGACATTCTGTAGATGTGTGCTCACATGGGTGAACCCACTGTTCAGTCTATCACCAAGCATCTTAATCCAATCCTGGAAGACCGAGCTTAAGTGCATAAAGTCAGGCATGAGTGATCTCTCCCAGGCCCTCTGCCGCTGATGAGAAGACCCAACCAAGGCGGCGGCAGGGGGCTGGGAGAGGGGAAAACCTGATGGACTGGCAGCTGCCTGTTCCTCAGCCTGTGAGGCCTGACAGGTTGCTACATCACTGTTGGATGATTGGGACTTCGTCTGTTTGTTGGCTGGTAGATGAGGGGCCGCCTCAACAAAGGATGATCCAGGTTGTGTTGTGCCCCACCAGATTCTGTGGTGAAAATAAAAGAAAAACATTAGTTAAAAAAAAGGTTAAATAGTGGTAAGACAACACAAAAGATACTCACGTTCACGTAGCAAGTGCAGGACTCAGAAAAGCAAGGTTTCAGTGGTATTTGTATTTTCTTAGTATCCTTTGAGCAGCACCATTTTTAACCTGGTTCTCCTGTCTCATGTCCTTGTTGAAGCGACCCTTCATTGAGCGCCAATGCACTCGTATTCTCTTCACTGTGAAGGTTGAAAAAAATATAAAACAATGCACCTACACTTACAGTTTCACTGGCGCGTCACACCACATTGCAATACTTACCAAAATCATTTCTGGTATGTGGCATGGCACAGTCCCAATCATGCAGCAGCGATCTGGCCACTTCTTCCCAGAGTCGTCGAATCACAGCAATGTCGGAGTGCTGACGATCATGGGTGTCCCACAATGGTATTTGCTCTTGCACTAGGTGAATTAGTTGCTCATTTTCAATGTCCTGTTTGGCTTCTTCCCATTGTGGAACCTATAGCTCCAATAAAACAAAATCATTTTAAGTAAAAATTTAAAAAATCAATTACAACTCTGATTAAAAGAATACTTACACCACGTCTTTCCTCCTAGGACACATGAGCCTGACGACCCTGGGAAGAATCATTTCCACTCAACTGCTACTGCTCTTCATCAGTGGAAGGTACCTGTAAAGAAATTACATGATTTAACACAGGTATAGTATTGCCAGTCAAAACATACCAATCAGTATAACAAATGTGATTACATAATCGGTGTCATGCCCACCCTGGGAAGTAGTCAGTTCTTCACTTGAGGACATGGGTGAAGAGCAGGCAGCAGTCAAGTGAAACACTACAGAAAAAAAAAGCAAAGTTTTAACTTGTTAAGAGCCAAACACAGTGTAGCACAAAAGAAAAAAAATGGACACCAATACTTACATTACAGGCAGTAGTCCAACAGCTGTCCGCACAAGAAGGGACAAACGGCAGCACAAGGACAGATGGTAGTACCAGGACAGACACCAGCACCAGGACAGATGGTAGCACCAGGAGACAACCAGTCTAAAGGAACAGAAATAAAAAATTGAGAGACAAACATTTTCAAAGATTCTATACTTACATAGCCAGTGTTGTCCTCACCAGGACAGCAGCACCAGGACAGACGCCAGCACCAGGACAGATGGCAGCACCAGGAGCGATGCCAGCATCAGGAGAGATGGCAGCACCAGGAGCCAACCAGTCTAAAGGAACAAAAAAAAAATTAAGAGAGACAGACATTTTCAAAGATTCTATACTTACATAGCCAGTGTTGTCCTCACCAGGACGACAGCACCAGGACAGATGCCAGCACCAGAAGCAGCAACACCAGGACAGACAGCAGCACCAGGAGAGACGTCAGCACCAGGAGAGATGGCAGCACCAGGAGACAACCAGTCTAAAAGGCACAGAAAAAAAATATTGGTACAAAGTACAGACAGCAGTGAGAGACAGACATTTTCACAGCTTCTATACTTACATCCAGAGTCTTGTGCTGCAATCCAGAGTCTTGAGAGTAATGGACTACCTGTCTCCACACCCCCTTTTATACATCAGTGATTTTGCAGGTGGTAACATAGTATCCTGGACATGATTAGTGTGAAGTACGCATTGCGTATTGAACGCTTGCTTATGCATGTCCTTGCATACCAATGCGTTCCCATACATAGTAAAGCTTTTTTTTATGCAATCATCCGCATGCAGACGATGCATGTCCTTGTGTACCAATGCATTTCCATAGACAGTAATGCATTTTTTTATGTAATCATCCGCAGACGAATGCGCAATATTTGCCGCCTTCAAAAATGCAACATGTTGCGTTTGCCATGCCCCACCACACACTGCGAAACGTCACATTCGTACGCAAAAGCATATGAACGCATGCAAGCGCATGTCCTTGCATACACCATGTTAAATATATGTAAGCATGACGCATGCGGATCTATGTGGATCAAACACTGCTCACAAAGACGCAAATGTGAAACCAGCCGGAGCTTCCCGAGCCCTGCCATACTTACCCTTCCACGGTGTCCCGGCACGCTCCCGCAGCTGCTGTTCCCTGCCTGGCGCCTCCTCCTGAGCGCTTGCACCCAGCTTCTGCTTCACGTCGGGTGCGTGCGCGCACTGGGCTCAGCGCTGCGCGCGCACACTTCTCAGCCTGGTTCTGGCCTCTCTTGCCTGTCCTCTCTATCTTCCTGGAAGATCCCCCAACCCGGAAGTACAGTGCTGCACTGCCCTTATTAGGCAGCCTCTTCCTCTTGGCCGTGCCTTATGCTCATTTGTGATCCACAAGTGAATCTGGCCCCACGGCTCTCCTGCGTTCCTCCCTGCCTACTTGTTCACTTCCCGCTGCTGTGTCCTTTATCTAATCCTGGTCCTCTCCTTTGTTCTCTCCTAGTGCCTGCCTGCCAGTGTCCTCCGCCTTGTCCGTGTTCCTTTCTACAGCCTGTCTGCCTGTATCCTCCATCCAGTCCGTATTCCAGTGTCTTGCCTGCCTGCCCGTGTCCTCCGCCTTGTGCGTGTTCCTATCTCCAGCCTATCTGCCCGTATCCTCCGTTCAGTCTCTGTTCCTGCATTTTGCCTTCCTGCCCGTGTTCTCCGTCCAGTCCGTATTCCCACATTTTCCCTGTCTCTCCGTCAGTCCTTACTGATCCCTATTAGTTGCCCTTCTTGTCAATCCTTCCTTAACAGATGCCGTGGCAATAGTCTCCCTCGGGTCTGCCCCTAACGCTCCCTGTATAGGGGGTGGTTCACTTGGTCAGCTCGCCTGTGGGAGGTTCATTGTCACGGTCCAGTGGGTCCACCCTATAGTCTCCACAGTTAAATCCTCACACCGGCCTAACAGTGAAGTGTGGTGGTGGCTCGGTGATAGCTACAGGGAAGCATGATAGTGGATCAGTGATGACTACAGTGATTCATGACGGTGTTTTGGTGATGTGCTGGGGCTGCTGTACTTCCTTTGGAACTGGAATCCTACAGCGTGTGGAAGAAAAGATGGATTCAATCAAGTATCAGGAAATCATAGAAGAATGTCTTCTATGAGGAAACTAAAGGATGGGCATCATTGGATGTTCCAACAGGAAAATTACTGCAGTAGCCATTAAAAGTGGCACTTTGGGTTGAATTTGGAAAAAATAATTATATTGTGTTAAGCCATTTAAATTGTTCTTGTTTGATTAGTTTTTGCTATGGGGTTGAAAAATTTTCATGGCAACTATATTTTCATTTTTGATCACATTTCTCTTTCATATTTGTTTGTGCTCCAAGGTCGCCACCATAGTAATATTTTGATTGTCAATGCTCATTTTAATAAGATCCCATTACAAGTGGAGAAATGGTCTTTCATTAGCTAAGAGAAATGTTCTGCCACTGACGTGCATACTAAGCAGGATAACAGAAATGCTTCACGGGGATTTAAGTCTTAACAGACAGTTAACAGTTTGTTTAATACACTGTTCATTCTTAGGGGTGTTATGTCAAGAATCGGTGGCTTTATTCGCAGAGGTTCATTTATTTTGCCTTGTTACTAGCCCTTGTTGTGCTCTCAGTTTCATTAATTTTTTGCTGATTTATGGGAATAATGATCTCCTGAGTAACATTTGACTTGTGTACTACACTTGAAAAACTAATATATTCTGTTTCCTAAAGGTCAGAGAATCCAACTTTACCTTCATCATGTAAACATGAATAAATTATAGTGAGTAAAGAGCTATGGACATTTCTGAGCGTTCAAGCCATTTGGTTCGTAGAAACAATTTAAGCGCTTTATCTCTTCTGTTAACAGCATTTTCCTCCAAAATTCAAAGTACATAGAAGTTTTGTCACAACCAATATTTACCTCTTATTCAAGTGGTAAATTTTTGATTGCAGGGGGCCAACCGGTGGGATTCCACCAATAACTGATACATGTATTCATGGTCTATTCTCAGTGGAAAAATTTGAAAATCTACATTAGTCTTCCAAGACTACTTACACAATTTGTTTCTTTAAAGATGTGTTATCAGAAAATAACTATATTGTTTAACCTCTTGACGTCACAGCAAGTTTTGGCCTTTTAGACTGCTTTATTTTAAGCTTTTTTTAAGTCATGTTCCAGGAGTCATAACTATTTTTTCTGTGACATATGAGGGCTTGTTTCTTATCAGGAATTGTGGTATTTCTGAGTAGAACGTTTTAACAACCTATTAACAAATTTTAATTGACTCATTATGGGCAGAAAAATATATGAAACAGCAACTCAACAACTCATTTTTTAGCATTCTGAAAAATTTCAATTCTTATTTTATTTTATTTTAATTAGGTATAATTGTCATGTTATCTTTATTTTGCGGTCGATATTATCACAACAATACCAAATTGATATTTTTTAAATGTTTTGCTACTTGAAATTATTACTTTTTATAACTTTTGTTTGGTCTCTATAAACTGATACCTTTTTTTCTATTTTTAATTAGACAAAGTTTTTTTTCATTTTTTTGTAGCACAGGCTGTAGTTTTTACTGGTACTATATTTGAGTTCACACAAATTTTTGATAACTGTTTAATTTACTATTTGAGAGAAGGCACCCATAAAAACAATAAATATAAAATTGGTTTTTTAATTAATTTTTTTAATGGAGTTCACTATGCAGTATAGTTGACAGGTTAAGTTTATTCTGTGTATCGATATGATTACGTCATCCCCAATTTATATATTTTTTAAAAATAATTTGATACTTGTACACAATCTTTTATTTTTTTCTGGGAACTTGTCGCTTGATTTATGGTCAGCACGAGCAGAATGTATCAAAGCCTATATATATTCCTCTAAAACTAGAACGTGCAGGAAGATGTGTGCTGGTAGCGGCACTAGACCACTCAGGTCTATTCCTATGTTCCATGGAGGTCCCTTCAAACCAGGCACGAATTGACAATCTGTCCTAGGGGGGCACTTTTCCGCTGGGCCGATGGCATAATGGTCCGACTGTATCGCTTCTGTTTTATGTGGTTGTGTAACACCCCAGGTTCCTGGTTGTTACAGTGGCATTGCTTTCCTCACGGGGAGAGTGATGTCATGCTTGGAAGCGAGGAAGGATTCCTTTTATCAGGTATTCACAAACATGCAACATGTTCTTAATCCAGGCCAGAAGGGGGAGCTCTGATCCAGTTTATGGGTGGCTCCCCTATATATATTCTGGCTGGAGGGAAAGTAGTCAGTCAGTCTGTCACAGAGGAGTGACGAGAATGGAAGAGACAGAGAGAGTCAGGAAGACAAGGAGCCGAGCAGCCACATGAGGTGCTTCAGCTCCTGGGAGAGAGGACGGAATAAGTTGTAGAGAGTGTGAAGGAGGAAAAGGAGCAAAGGCAAGTGAAAAGCAGGAGAGAGAAGCTACGACTGGGCTTCCTCCATGCTGAGCGCAGATACCGGTAGCCGGAAGACCGAGGTTGTGGGGATACCTTTATGCTCTATGGCAGAAACCGACAGACAGGAGATTGCAAGTTACCTGTCCATCATTTATAGGAAGGTCGGAACCAATTGTGCTTGGATGTAATTAAAATCACAGCATGGTGAAGGGCGGGGCGTTCAAGTGCTATGTACTATTTTTTCTTACTTGAACGCCCCGCCCTTCACCATGCTGTGATTTTAATTACATCCAAACACAGTTGGTTCCGAGCTTCCTATAAATGCAGACTTTACCATGTTATTAGCCAGAGGTAAGTGTTCACACTAGGTAGACAGGGACCCATCCGATCCATGAGATTACCTTGACGTTTGGTGGATGGGCTCACATTTTTTGGCCAAATCTTGTGCTAAGCACCTCATGTGTTTTTTCATAGATTTCACAAGCCATTATGCTATTCACATTTCATGTATCGCACATTCCCTTGCTTTAGTACAGTTGAGTGCAGCCATTGATCTATTTGCTATGTAAGTCTTTTTTGATTATGCACCAGTTCAGACTAGATTGCTGTTCAGTCAGTTTACCTATATTTAGTCTGGGACAGAGTCAGAGGCTGGGACATTGTACATCTTACCCACACCAAGAATAGCGGACCCAACTTCCATCAGGGTTTCAGTCTCCTCGTATTCCACTTCCTGTCTCTCCTCCTCATCTTCAGCGGAACTAGCCTTCCCATCACTCCCCAGCTGGGAAACCTGCAGCACTGCCTTGGCAAAGCAGCAGTACACTCTGCTAAAGCTCATCTGTTTAGATGATAAAGCTCACAACGCAGCCATGCTATTGAAAGGGATAAAAGAACAGACCGATCAGTGGCTCTCCCCTCTGAACCTCCAACTAGGTCTGGTTGTGTGTGATAATGAGCATAACTTGGTGGCCGCTTTAAAGCTCGGCAAGCAGGTACACATTCCATGCATGGCCCACATGCTGAACTTGGTTGTACAGCGTTTTTTAAAAAGATACCCTGACTTGCATGACCTACTTGCCAAGGTACACCGTGTCTGCGCACATTTCCGAAAGTCATCTCAGACTTTCGATGGTCTAGCTTCACTGCAGCAGTGCTTTAATTTGCCTCATCATCGACTGCCCACACGCTGGAATTCGACCTTCCATATGTTGGCAAGGCTTAGTGAGCAGCAGAGGGAAGGCTCTGAATCCTAGCTTCTCAAAGCCCATCAGAGTAACACTCAGCCCCCACACATAACAACTGTCGAGCGGGTGTGGATTGCTGACCTATGTGAGGTTCTTCAAAACTTTGAGTACTGCACCAAGATGGTGAGCACTGATGATGCTATTATGAGTGTAACCATCTTGCTGCTCTGTCTATTAAAACGTTTGCTGCAGAATCTGAAAGAGGATGCTTTGAATGCCTAGCAGGTACTACGTGCACAATTGTCATACCATCTGTTCAGCGTGGATGGCCTGAAGACAGGGAGGAGGAGGAGAGCACAGTAAGATGTCCTCTTAGTGATGACACGGAAGTCTTGCCTGTTAGCAGTCTGGCATGCATGGCTGAGTTTATGTTATGCTGCCTTTCCTGTGACCTTCGCATTCACAAAATTTTGGGTGACAGTCATTACTGGTTGGTGACACTTCTAGACCCGTGCTACAAGGAGAACTTTCTATCTCTTATTCCCAAGGCACACAGGTCTACTAAAATGGGGCAGTACCAGAAGACCCTTGTTGCGGAATTATTAAAAAAATTCCCATCTGAAAACGCTGGTGGCAGAGGTTACAGTTGGTTGGACAACCAAGGAGTACAGGCAATAGAGACACAACTCCAATCCAGCAGAGACAGGGGTACCTGTCATGGTTCCCAATGGCAGGGACTCAGGCAAAAACGGACTAGCTCTAGGAATGATGGAATCTCAGATGACCGCGACGCTGAACCTAACACGCAACTAATAGTAGCCAGGGGGTGTGCCTACGATTATCCCTAGACACCTCGCACCAGCCGGAGATCTAGTTACCCCCTAGTAGAGGAATACACAGACCTGGCTTGCCTCCAGGGAAACCCCAAAAGTGATAGTAGCCCCCCACATATAATAACGGTTAGGTAAGAGGAAAACACGTACGCAGTATGAATATAGATTCAGCAAAGAGAGGCCCTCTGACTAGATAGCAGAAAATACAAAAGAGGACTTCGCGGTCACGTCAAAACCCTAAACAGCCATCCTGAAATTACTTTAACTCCGTTATCAACTCATGACACCGGAGTAGTAATTTCAGATCACTAGAGCTTCCAGCAGCAAGAGAAATATAAATGCATGCTGGACAAACAAACACAAAAAATGCCAAAGATCCAACTTAGCTGAATTGCAGACTTGGAGCAGGTAGCAAGCAACAGAGGTGCTCTGGTAACATTGATTGCCGGCACTAGAATGACTGAGAAGCCAGACTAAATAGGAAACTCCCAGTTTCCTGATGGGAACAGGTGCAAGACAAAAGTCAGCCAGTACCACCAGTAACCACCAGAGGGAGCCCAAAAACAGAATTCACAACAGTACCCCCCCCTTAAGGAGGGGGCACCGAACCCTCATGAGAACCACCAGGGCGATCTGGATGCGCCCTATGAAAGGCGCGAACCAAATCAGAGGCATGAACATCGGAGGCAGTCACCCAAGAATTATCCTCCTGACCGTATCCCTTCCATTTAACCAAATATTGAAGACTCCGTCTGGAAACGCGAGAGTCCAAAATCTTCTCCACAACATACTCCAATTCACCCTCCACCAGCACAGGAGCAGGAGGCTCAACAGAAGGAACAACCGGTACCTCGTACCTCCGCAACAACGATCGATGGAAGACATTATGAATGGTGAAAGATGCTGGTAGGTCCAAACGAAAAGATACAGGATTAAGAATCTCCAAAATCTTATAAGGACCTATGAACCGAGGTTTAAACTTAGGAGAAGAGACCTTCATAGGGACAAAACGAGAAGATAACCACACCAAGTCCCCAACGCGGAGATGATGACCCACACGACGATGACGATTAGCAAACTGCTGAGTCTTCTCCTGAGACAACTTCAAATTGTCCACCACATGACTCCAAATCCGGTGCAGTCTATCCACCACCGTGTCCACTCCAGGGCAATCCGAAGATTCCACCTGGCCAGATGAAAAACGAGGGTGAAACCCTGAATTGCAAAAGAAAGGAGAAACCAGAGTGGCAGAACTGGCCCGATTATTGAGGGCAAACTCTGCCAACGGCAAAAAGGCGACCCAATCATCCTGATCAGCAGACACAAAACACCTCAAATAAGTCTCCAAGGTCTGATTAGTTCGCTCCGTCTGGCCATTAGTCTGAGGATGGAATGCAGACGAAAAAGACAAATCAATGCCCATCCTGGCACAGAACGCTCGCCAGAACCTAGACACAAATTGAGACCCCCTGTCAGAAACGATGTTTTCCGGGATACCATGTAAACGAACCACATTCTGAAAAAATAAAGGAACCAACTCAGATGAAGAAGGCAATTTGGGCAAGGGTACCAAATGAACCATCTTAGAAAAACGGTCACACACCACCCAAATAACGGACATTTTCTGAGAAACCGGGAGGTCCGAGATAAAGTCCATAGAGATGTGCGTCCACGGCCTCTTCGGAATAGGCAAGGACAACAACAATCCACTAGCCCGAGAACAGCAAGGCTTGGCCCGAGCACAAACATCACAAGACTGTACAAAGGCACGCACATCCCGAGACAGGGAAGGCCACCAGAAGGACCTGGCCACCAAATCTCTGGTACCAAAAATTCCAGGGTGACCTGCCAACACAGAAGAATGAACCTCCGAGATGACTCTACTGGTCCATTCATCTGGAACAAACAGTCTCCCAGGCGGACAACGATCAGGCCTATCAGTCTGAAACTCCTGCAAAGCACGTCGCAAGTCTGGGGAGACAGCAGACAAAATCATGCCATCCTTAAGGATACCCGTAGGCTCAGAATCACCAGAGGAGTCAGGCTCAAAACTCTTAGAAAGGGCATCTGCCTTCACATTTTTTGAACCCGGCAAGTATGAAACCACAAAATTAAACCGGGATAAAAACAACGACCAGTGCGCCTGTCTAGGATTCAGACGCCTGGCAGACTCAAGGTAAATCAGATTCTTGTGATCAGTCAAGACCACCACCTGATGTCTAGCACCCTCAAGCCAATGACGCCACTCCTCAAATGCCCACTTCATAGCCAAGAGCTCCCGATTACCGACATCATAATTTCGCTCGGCGGGCGAAAACTTTCGAGAGAAGAATGCACATGGTCTCATCACTGAGCAATCGGGACTTCTCTGCGACAAAACCGCCCCCGCTCCAATCTCGGAAGCATCAACCTCGACCTGAAAAGGGAGCAAAACATCAGGCTGGCGCAACACAGGGGCGGAAGAAAAGCGGCGCTTAAGCTCCCGAAAGGCCTCCACAGCCGCAGAGGACCAATTAGCAACATCAGCACCCTTCTTAGTCAAATCAGTCAGAGGTTTAGCAACACTTGAAAACCCAGTTATAAATCGACGATAGAAATTAGCAAAGCCCAAGAACTTCTGAAGACTCTTCAGGGAAGTAGGCTGCGTCCAATCACAAATAGCCCGAACCTTGACAGGATCCATCTCAACAGAAGAAGGGGAAAAAATATACCCCAAAAAGGAGATCTTCTGAACCCCAAAAATACACTTTGAACCCTTTACAAACAAAGAATTGGCCCGCAACACCTGAAAAACCTTCCTAACCTGTTGAACATGTGACTCCCAGTCATCCGAAAAAATCAAAATATCATCCAAATACACAATCATAAATTTATCCAGGTATTTACGGAAAATATCGTGCATAAAGGACTGAAAGACTGAAGGAGCATTAGAAAGACCAAAAGGCATTACCAAATACTCAAAATGGCCCTCGGGCGTATTAAATGCAGTTTTCCACTCATCTCCCTGCTTAATCCGCACCAAATTATACGCACCCCGAAGATCAATCTTAGAGAACCACTTTGCCCCTTTAATACGAGCAAATAAATCAGTCAATAGTGGCAAAGGATACTGGTATTTGACTGTAATCTTATTCAACAGGCGATAATCAATACAGGGCCTCAGGGAGCCATCTTTTTTACCCACGAAAAAAAAAACCTGCTCCTAAAGGGGATGAGGATGGACGGATATGTCCCTTTTCCAAGGACTCCTTAATATACTCCCGCATAGCAGCATGCTCAGGCACAGACAGATTAAACAAACGACCCTTGGGAAACTTGCTGCCCGGAATCAAGTCTATAGCACAATCACAATCCCTGTGAGGGGGGAGAGAACTAAGTTTGGGCTCCTCAAAAACATCACAATAGTCAGACAAAAATGCCGGAATTTCAGAGGGAGTAGATGAAGCAATGGAAACCAAAGGTACTTCCCCATGAGCCCCCTGACATCCCCAGCTTAACACAGACATTGTTTTCCAGTCAAGGACTGGATTATGAGTTTGCAACCATGGCAATCCAAGCACTAAGACATCATGCAAGTTATGCAACACAAGGAAGCGAATCACCTCCCGATGGTCAGGAGTCATACACATAGTCACTTGTGTCCAGTATTGTGGTTTATTCCTAGCCAATGGTGTGGAGTCGATACCCTTCAGAGGGATAGGAACTTCCAAAGGCTCTAGGCTAAACCCACAGCGTCTGGCAAAGGACAAATTCATAAGACTCAAGGAAGCGCCAGAATCCACATAGGCATCCACAGTAATAGATGATAATGAACAGATCAAAGTTACAGACAAAATAAACTTAGACTGTAAAGTGCCAATTGAAAAAGACTTATCAACCTTTTTTGTGCGTTTAGAGCATGCTGATATAACATGAGCAGAATCACCACAGTAGAAGCACAACCCATTTTTACGCCTATAATTCTGCCGTTCACTTCTGGACAGAATTCTATCACATTGCATAATCTCCGGTGTCTGCTCAGAAGACACCGCCAAATGGTGCACAGGTTTGCGCTCCCGTAAACGCCGATCAATCTGAATAGCCATAGTCATGGATTCATTCAGACCTGTGGGCGTAGGAAACCCCACCATGACATCTTTAACGGCGTCAGAGAGACCTTCTCTGAAATTCGCCGCCAGGGCGCACTCATTCCACTGAGTAAGCACAGACCATTTTCGAAATTTTTGACAATATATTTCAGCTTCATCATGCCCTTGAGAGAGGGCTATCAAGGCCTTTTCAGCCTGAATCTCCAAATTAGGTTCCTCATAGAGCAACCCCAGTGCCAGAAAAAACGCATCCACATTAAGCAGCGCAGGATCCCCTGGTGCCAATGCAAATGCCCAATTCTGGGGGTCACCCCGCAACAAGGAAATCACAATTTTAACCTGCTGAGCAGGGTCTCCAGCGGAGCGAGATCTCAGAGAAAGATACAATTTACAATTGTGCTTAAAATTCAAAAAACGAGATCTATCTCCAGAAAAGAACTCAGGTATAGGAATCTTGGGTTCTGACATAGGAGCATGTATAACATAGTCTTGGATATTTTGAACCTTAGAAGCAAGAGCACTCAGGCCTGTAGCTAAACTCTGGATATCCATTTCTCAACAGCTGAGATCTGAGCCATTCAGGGGTTAAGAGGAGAGGAAAAAGCAGCAGATTGCAATTATGGCTAGACAGAACTTCTGAGTAAAAAAAAAAAAAGTGTCAGAAACTTCTTCTTTTCTCTCTTTCTTCAGCCAATACCTTTAATACATTTTGGGCCGGCAATACTGTCATGGTTCCCAATGGCAGGGACTCAGGCAAAAACGGACTAGCTCTAGGAATGATGGAATCTCAGATGACCGCGACGCTGAACCTAACACGCAACTAATAGTAGCCAGGGGGTGTGCCTACGATTATCCCTAGACACCTCGCACCAGCCGGAGATCTAGATACCCCCTAGTAGAGGAATACACAGACCTGGCTTGCCTCCAGGGAAACCCCAAAAGTGATAGTAGCCCCCCACATATAATAACGGTTAGGTAAGAGGAAAACACGTACGCAGTATGAATATAGATTCAGCAAAGAGAGGCCCTCTGACTAGATAGCAGAAAATACAAAAGAGGACTTCGCGGTCACCTCAAAATCCTAAACAGCCATCCTGAAATTACTTTAACTCCGTTATCAACTCATGACACCGGAGTAGTAATTTCAGATCACTAGAGCTTCCAGCAGCAAGAGAAATATAAATGCATGCTGGACAAACAAACACAAAAAATGCCAAAGATCCAACTTAGCTGAATTGCAGACTTGGAGCAGGTAGCAAGCAACAGAGGTGCTCTGGTAACATTGATTGCCGGCACTAGAATGACTGAGAAGCCAGACTAAATAGGAAACTCCCAGTTTCCTGATGGGAACAGGTGCAAGACAAAAGTCAGCCAGTACCACCAGTAACCACCAGAGGGAGCCCAAAAACAGAATTCACAACAGGTACCCTGTCAAAGTTCTGGGAGAGTTTTTTGCAGAGCCTCCTACAGCACAGGCCCCAAGGGGCGGAATACTCTCACAAGGAGTGCAAAGTTTTGGAAGATGCTGAGGGAGTACCTTGTGACCATACCAATGTTCTCCATGATTCCTCTGTGCCTTATAATTATTGGGTATACAAGCTGGACACATGGCATGAACAGGCTTTCTATGCCTTGGAGGTCCTGGCCTGCCCTGCATTTTGTCAGAGGTTTTTAGTGCCATGAGTATATGCTTCCTGATTTTGGCTATTTGCTGTTGTCCTCCTCCTCATCTTCATCCTCCGCCACCATATCACCAGGGTGAGCGTGGTCCGTGATGCAACACCCACATAATTTTTTTAAAGGGGGTTTATGACGTAAAAAATGTTTGCTATACAGTATGTTCATGTATACCCCCCAGGGAACATTTTTTATGAGGCCTCCTCCACATCTCTTCCAAGGAGCATTGGATTTCCTCCAAATTTTCGGAAGCCCTTGAATTCACTGCATAGGCAAACACTATGGGAGACCAACTTCCTAATAATAATAATCTTTATTTTTATATAGCGCTAACCTATTCCACAGCGCTTTACAGTTTTGCACACATTATCATCACTGTCCCTGATGGGGCTCATAATCTATATTCCCTATCAGTATGTCTTTGGAATGTGGGAGGAAACCGGAGAACCCTGAGGAAACCCAGGCAAACACGGGGAGAACATACAAACTCCTTGCAGATGTTCTCTTTGGTGGGATTTGAACCCAGGACCCCAGCGCTGCAAGGCTGCAGTACTAACCACTGAGCCACCGTGCTGCCCTAATGGGAACATTTTTTTTTCATGAGGCCCTCCTCTACATCTTTTCCAAGGGGCATTGGAATAGGTCCAAATTTTTGGTAGCCCTTGCATTCACTGCATAGGCAAACACTACGGGAGACCTACTTCCTAATAATGGGAACACTGTTTTCAGGAGGCTCTCCTGTACGTCTCTTCAAAGGGGTATTGGGGTGCGTCCAAATTTTGGGCAGTCCTTGCATTCACTGCGTAGGCAAACACTATGGGAGACCCACTTCCTAATAATGGGAACATTTTTTTCATAAAGCCCTCCTCTACGTCTCTTCCAAGGGGCATTTGAGTTTTCTCCAAATTTTTGGCAGCCATTGCTTCACTGCATAGGCAAACACTATGGGAGACCCACTTCCTAATAATGGGAACATTGTTTTCAGGAGGCCCTCCTGTACATCTCTTCAAAGGCGTATTGGGGTGCGTACACATTTTGGGCAGCCCTGCGACTCACTGCATATGCAATAAGAGTATAAGAGACCCACTGTTTAATAATGGGAACAACAAAGCATTGCCGGCTGATGGCTCTCTAAGACTAGTGAGGAATGACTGCTGGCCCTTTAAGAATAGTAAAGGCCACCTGTGTCACTCACCACATGGCCAGATAAGGTAAAATGTTAAAATGACATTTCCTAGTGAATGCATTTGTCTTCGTTGAAAGCAATGTTAAAGTTCAAAAACGCATCAAAAACACTATGTGTGAACATAGCCCAAGGTGTGGAGGAGCATTTTTTTTTTGGTTATTTATTTTGCCTTATATACAAGTCATTACACTGGAAAGGATGTTCATTAACATATTTCTCAGGAAAATCCATTTTTGGCTTCCTTTTTGTATGTTTTATTGTGAGTCTGTAAAAGTGGCGTAAGACTCTGATAACATTGTTCACAGCAGTGACCTGGGAGTCAGAAATGCTTCCAGGGGTCTTCCCCATGCTGTTTCCATGTCATATTACCACTGTTCCTCAATTTTTATTCCCTCTGCAGACCGCCGGGAGCGAGGGGGCGCCGGAAAAATGCTTGAGTTTCGCATAGATTTACATTGCGCTTGTTGCTCGGGTCGACCAATTGAGCATTCCAATATGCTCGACCCCAGCAACAAGCACCCGAGCATTTTAGTGCTCGCCCATTACTAGTAGACATATACATTAGGGCTTCTGAACATTTTGGACCCTAGCAATTCCCCTGTAAGATACAACCACTGTATCTCATAATGGAGTGAACTGCAGTATCAAAGCACCATGTGTCACGATTCCTCCGCTCAGTGAATGATTGCTATGCTGTTCTATGGAAACTGTCTTGCTGAGCTGTCTGTGTCTTGATTGACAGTTTGGCTGCTGTCCAATCTGTGACTGGGACGTGCAGGACTTTCTACAGGTGTTCAGTGTTCTGGTGATTGCATAGCTACTTAACTGAGATGTCTGCCCCTGATCCCTGCCAGACGTAGTTTGTGCTTCTTGGTAAATGTTAGCCTGTTTCTGTTGCTCTGAGCTCTGATCTTCAGCTCCCTGACCCTTTGGACCGTGATCTTTCTATCCCTTTGCCTTGTCCTTCGGCTTTTGACTCGCTATCTCTTGTTATTGACCCTGGACTGTAACCTGATTTACGCCTTTGTCTTTTCCCTTGGTTATCTATGTACTCTCTCTGTATTGACCCGGAATGTCTAAGGGTACCGTCACACAGTACCATTTTGATCGCTACGACGGTACGATTCGTGACGTTCTAGCGATATCGTTACGATATCGCAGTGTCTGACACGCAGCAGCGATCAGGGATCCTGCTGAGAATCGTACGTCGTAGCAGATCGTATGGAACTTTCTTTCGTCGCTTGATCACCCGCTGACATCGCTGGATCGTTGTGTGTGACAGCGATCCAGAGATGTGTTCGCTTGTAACCAGGGTAAACATCGGGTAACTAAGCGCAGGGCCGCGCTTAGTAACCCGATGTTTACCGTGGTTACCAGCGTAAACGTAAAAAAAACAAACAGTACATACTTACATTCCGGTGTCTGTCCCCGGCGTCTCAGCTTCTCTCCACTGTGTGAGCGTCTGCCAGCCGGAAAGCGAGCACAGCGGTGACGTCTGACGTCACCGCTGTGCTTTCCGGCTATGGCGCTTACACAGTGGAGAGAAGCAGAACGCCGGGGACAGACACCGGAATGTAAGTATGTACTGTTTGTTTTTTTTACGTTTACGCTGGTAACCAGGGTAAACATCGGGTTACTAAGCGCGGCCCTGCGCTTAGTTACCCGATGTTTACCCTGGTTACCGGGGACTTCGGCATCGCTCCAGCGCCGTGATTGCAACGTGTGACCGCAGTCTACGACGCTGGAGCGATAATCATACGATCGCTGCGACGTCACGGATCGTGCCGTCGTAGCGATTAAAATGGTACTGTGTGACGGTACCCTAAGGCCGGTGTCACACTAGGCGTAAGACAATACGGTCCGTTTTTTACGGCCGTAATACGCAGAAAAGTCCCAGAAATAGTGTTCCGTAGGTAATCCGTTGCCAAGGCGTGGTCGCGTATTTTGCGCATGTAGTGTTGCGTGTGCGATCCGTATGTGATCCGTAATGCGTATTTTTCACGCAACATCACAAAATGGACATTTAACAGTTTTCTGGCCTGCAAAGAATTTAAATCATCATCAACAACCCTATTTAAGCCCTCTACAACAGGTGGCACCCTCCCATCTGGCCATTTAATTGGTGTGCTTCTTTTGGGTGTGTTGGTATTACCTTCCAAACATGTCTGACCATCTGTCTTTAAGCACAACTCAGCGGGTGTTGTTTCACTGGGTGTTGTCGCGTCGCTTTGGCCAGCCATATCCTGTGATTGAAGATCCGCGAAGGAGGAGACGAAGATTGTGGGTGCATCCTCTATTGACCAAACGCCTCAATAAAGGACATTTTGAGAGGCTCTATACAGCTTTGAGGTCACATCCTGACAAGTTCTATCTGTACTGTCGCATGACCATCAGTACCTTTGATATCTTGTTGGAGATCTTACGTCCAGGTATCACCTATCAGGACACAAAGATGCGCAAAGCCATATCCGCAGAGGAGCGTCTTCTCCTTACCTTACGGTATGTATTAAACATTCTCACATACTGTATGTTGATGATATTTTTTTTATGTGTTGTGTTCTAGCAGGTTTTGGAAAGTATATGTGTACATTAGGGCACAAGCAGATCAACCAAACTGTGTTTAATATTATAGTAAAGTACCCTATGTAAATGTTCAATTTTACAGTGTTAGTAATGTTTGTAAAAATATCCTATCTACTTCTGCTTCTTCATGTTATTTTTTAACTCTTGTTACATACCTAATATAATTTTTTGATCCTTTTCAGCTTCCTGTCCACTGGCTTGTCGTATGCGGGACTACACCTGGAGTTTCTGATTGGGCGATCAACAATTTCGGGCATTGTGCGGTCAACCTGTAGTCAAATATGGGCTAAACTTCAGGAACTTGTTATGCCTGAGCCAAAACAGGAGGATTGACTCAAAATAGCCAGTGGCTTCCAGGCCACTTGTGACTTCCCTAACTGCATTGGAGCTGTGGATGGGAAACATATCAGGGTGCGTAAGCCACCGAACTCTGGCTCCCAATTCTACAATTATAAGCAGTTTTTCTCTGTAGTTCTGTTAGCTGTAGTTGACAGTAACTACAGGTTTATAATTGTAGACATTGGGGCCTATGGGCGAACTGGAGACTCTAGGGTCTTCAATTCGTCCATTATGAGTCGGCTGCTACGTGACAACCAGTTAGACCTCCCACCACAACAACTCCCAGGCTCCAATGCGGAAGCAGTGCCTTTTGTTCTTGTTGGAGATGAGGCGTTCCAACTGACGAGGCACGTCATGAGGCCTTATCCCCGGCGCAACCTGGACCACTGGCGGAGGGTCTTTAATTTGCGGCTTTCCACGGCACGGAGACTGGTGGAGTGCGCCTTTGGGATTCTGGTGGCCAAATGGCGTGTTCACCAGTCTGCCATTCAGCTCAGTGAGGCTACAGTCAATTAAGTCATAAAAGCCTGTGTTATTTTGCACAATTTTACCCGCATACATGATTGTTTCACAGCTGATATTGGTGAACACCTGTTGAGCAGTGTGATTCGGCCACCACCACATGGCCCTCCTCCGCGCCGTCCCCTTTCTGGTCTTAAAGTTAGGGATGTATTCACAAATTATTTTGTATCTCCTCATGGTGCCACTCCCTGGCAAGATTATGCAGTTGCGCATGTATGATTATTTTCCTTTGAAAATATATTCTAAGTTTAACAAAACAAAACAAAATTTGAATCTAAACTCTGTGTGTTGTATTTACTTAATTCACATATGGTTTGGAACATAGCATGTGTGTGTGATGTAAGAATGATTGGACCACAAACCTAATTAGGCTTTAAACTATATATTTTAATTACCGCCAAAGCCATTTTTTTTTGGTCAAGCTTTTTTTTGGTTTTCCTGCCAATCAAAGTTGGCTTATTTTTTGGAGATAACTTGAACAGCATAACAAAATGCTAGGACAGCACTAACATAAATAACATATGGTTTTGTTCAACAAACACAAAAGCAACAGAACCAAATCACAGATTTTGGTAAGTAGGTGGTGGAGATGGGGGTAGGTCTGGGTCCTGGTCAGGTGGCCTTTGTTGGCCCAATTGTCCTTCACCCTGTGTGGATGATGTGTGGGCCACAGGAAAATTCGGCCTTGACTCATGTGGGCCAGTTGGGTAATGGCCATAAGGAATCTGACCAAATCCCTCAGGTTGGGTAAAATATGGCCTGGAATCATATCCAACCCCAATATGGCCATGTCGTGCAAACCCAGGTTGGGACCAACCTCCAGCACTGGGTCTGGACAAGTGGCCATATTGGGAAGGTTGATGGTAGTCTGGCATATGGTACTGAGGTTGCCATGGTGGGTTTGGTGTGGGTAGGGGTTGAGGTGTAGGCTGACGTGGAGGGGGTGCTTCAAATCCCTGTTGAGCATGCACCTGTTGACATCTTTGCAGCCGCAGGAGATTACGTGATGACTTCTGCCAACTCTCAATAGACTCCATAAGCTCATATGGGTCATTTGGGGGGGTGCATGCATCAATAAGAATTTGAATGCACCCTCTCACATAAAGCCTCACCTCACGCTCTATGGGACGTAAGTACCGGGCCAGGCTCCTCGTAAAGCCCTCCTCACCATCATCCTCAGTAACCCTTGCAAGGTAGTTCAACACCCCAGCATCAACATTTCTCCTACTTTGGAGGAGCTCTCTTCTGCGACGAGCACGCTGTAACATCACTGCAGCCTGTGGTGAGCGCTCTAGTGCAACAGTAGGGCTGCTGCTGTTGGCAGGATCATCCTGGCTTGCTTGTGCTGCTGCTGCTGATGTTGTTGGTGGGGCATCATCTTGGCCAGGTGCTGCTGGAGCTGGATGGGTGGTAGACGAGGATCCTGGAGGGACTGAGCATGACGCATCTGAGGATGGACCAGCCACCTCTCCTCCTTCCCCAACTGGGTCTATGACCACCTCAGAATCCGACCCTGTTTCCCTCTCAGTGAGGTTAGACTGTGTTCTGTTATGAAAGTATGTAGGAAATAAAACAAAACATAAATGTCTGACCATTCTAAACATATTTGGAAAATGTGTTGTGAGGTTTGTACTTACGGTCTGAGGTCCATACTGGGATTCAAGAAAGTCAAGCGATCATAATATATATATATTTTTTTTAGGAGGTGCGCCTGACCCACTCCTGTCATGCTGCTGCCCCTCCCTCCTATATTGATCGCGGATGCTCCGCCATCTTGTCATCAGATCATCCACTGCAACAAAATAGAGTAAAATAATTTATTACACCATTATGCACAGGGGTCACACAAGGTGTAATTTAATACACAGATTTCAGTGTAGCCTAGGAAGCTGCATTTGTTTAATATATTAAATATTAATGTTGAAAAATACAACATATTAGAATGTAAGGCCACAAGGACAGAGTCCGCTACCCTCTATACCAGTATGTATTTTTTATGTTGAACACTGTAAGGGACATCTGTAAAAACCCTGTATTTAACCCGTTTGTCATGTACCGCACCATGGACTTAATGGTGTTAGATAAATTAATATATGAAATAAATACCAATTTGAGGATAAATACTTCAAAGGAGTTAGGTACTGCTGTTTCACATTAAAAACAATTTACAAACATGAGCGTACTTACTTATTTGTCTCTGTGCCTCACGTGGCTGCTGGTCATAATGTGGGAATAGGGACCCACATATACCGTATTTTCCGGCGTATAAGACGACTGGGCGTATAAGACGACCCCCCAACTTTACCAGTTAAAATATAAAATCTTCTTAAAAGTCGGGGGTCTTCTTATACACCCTATGTCGTCTTATAGGGCCGGTGAATATGTGCCTTTTGGGGGGGGGGGGGGAGTGATCCTGATGCCGAGGGGGCGTCTCACAGGAAAGTGAGTATCCCCCATTACCTTATCGTAGCGGTGCAGCGTGGGGGTCTCAGTGCTGGGAGTGGCGGCGGCGGCTGCTGTGCTCTGGTGCGGCGGCTGCTGTGCTCTGGTGCGGCGGCTCCTCTTCTGTGTGGGGCCTCTGTGCTGTGAGGTGGCGGTGGCGGCGGCATATCTTTATCCAGTTGGGGCTCCTCCGGCATCTCCTTAGCCCTGGAGGCCCCGCCGCAACTCCATCGGTGCAATGCAGCGGCCATTTTCCCGGAGGCAGCTCAATAGGTGCGATGCGGTGGCCTCCGGGAAAATGGCCGCTGCTCAGATTCAGATCTCGTCCCGAAATCTCGGGACACGAGATCTGAATCTGAGCAGCGGCCATTTTCCCGGAGGCCACCACATTGCACCGATGGAGTTGCGGCGGGGCCTCCAGGGCTAAGGAGATGCCGGAGGAGCCCCAACTGGATAAAGATACGCCGCTGCCGCCGCCACCTCACAGCACAGAGGCCCCACACAGAAGAGGAGCCGCCGCACCAGAACACAGCAGCCGCCGCCGCTCCCAGCACTGACACCCCCACGCTGCACCGCTAGGATAAGGTAATGGGGATTACTCACTTTCCTGTGAGACGCCCCCTCGTCATCAGGATCACTCCCCCTCCCCACCCACCATATACACCGGCGTACACGACGATTCCCGGCGTATAAGACGACCCCCGACTTTTAAGAAGATTTTCGGGGGTTAAAAAGTCGTCTTATACGCCGGAAAATACGGTACTCCTCCATGCTGCCTCTTTTTGGGCCCTGTTGGCATAGTTGGGATCTCTCTGGTCCCAAATGACTGGCCTTTCTTGCACCAAAATAATTAGCATGTCCACATTGATGATGGTAGCTGGCTGATTCTCACTCCGTGGAGGCGTGCAGCAGTCTTCCGGGTTCACTGTCTGGCTTTTTCAGCTAATTAGCATGTCTCAGCTTCTCCTGATTGAGGGCTTGGGACATTTCCTGGCACCTGCCAGAGTGTAGCGTATTTCTCGCAAGTCACACGCATGGTCCGCATGCATTCCGTATTTTGCGCGCCCCCATAGACTTTCATTGGCGTATTTTTTGCGCAATACGGTGACAAACACAGCATGCTGCAATTTTCTACGCCCGTACAATACCGTGTATTACGGATGCGTAATATACAGCTGATAGGAGCAGCCCCATAGACATTCATTGGGCTGTGTGTAATGCGTATTTTACGGTCGTATTTTCGGCGCTCATACGTCCGTAAAACTCGCTAGTGTGACGCCGGCCTTACTCTTCTGCTTCACGGCCTGCCCACGAGTTGTGACTAGCGTCACACCATGACTGTTACACTTATGTTACAAGATCTAACCATACTGCTCACTGCGATGCTCTAATAGCATTCATATACAACATCCACCATGCACCCCATAAAACTGTGCAAACTCATAAAATCTAAAACATATTAAACAAAAATGGCACTTTTTTATTGTAGGTTAGCAGTGTTTTTGGTGCTATAGCTTTTGGGTTGCAACACATTGTATACCAGTACTGTTACAGTAGCTTGCTGTTAAAATATTATTTTTATGCAGCCTTATACAGTCATAATAAAATGTTTGCAATAAACTAATGAAACAAGAACCATTGACACACCTCAACACAATGAATATAGCAAATAGTTTCACCAAATTCAACACAAAATACCACTTTTAAAGACTACTGCAGTCTCAGAATTATTCAAGCTTCATGACAAGCGTCTTTAGTACATACAGTAGTAGATCTCCTTTGGCTTTATGACCTGCAACAAACGTGATGCAAAGCTAAACACTATCAGCGTGATGAATCTTAGCCCCGACCTCATGGGTAAAGGCTTTCAGTTCACTAATAATTATGGGTTTGCATGCTGCAACTGACATCTTCAAAACTTACTAATTACTTTCAAGGCAGTACAAATCAGGCGACTTTGATGGCCACACAAGTCTTCGTGGAATTCTTCTGGAAACAAACCTTGACATTGAGATATGCTGGGGATCATTATCCTGTTGAAAGTTCAATTAGGCACAATCTTTAGCTTCTATAGCGCTATTGCCGGCCCACCTGCACAATGTCCCCTTCTCCCTCCATGCAGGGACTCCAACTTTCTCACTGTTCCGGTCCTCGGTGCAGCCCCTGGTGTCTCCTGCTTGCTGAAACTGTGCATGTGTAAGGAGGTGGCGGGGACTCTCATGTGCCTTCTCTCTCCTTAATGCTGTTCACCTGTGTCAAATGCGGCACTCTGATGTTTAAGGCTACGTTCACATTTGCGTTGTGCGCCGCTGCGTCGGCGACGCAACGCACAATGCAAACAAAACCGCAACAAAACGCACGCTAAAATGCTGCGTTTTTGCGACGCATGCGTCCTTTTTTGCCGATAGTTGGACGCAAAAAAAATGCAACTTGTTGCGTTCTCTGCGCCCAACGCTTGCGGCCATGTGTCGCAAAACGCAGCACAACGCATGTCCATGCGCCCCCATGTTAAATATAGGGGCGCATGACGCATGCGGCGATGCTGCGGCGCCGAACGCTAATATGAATGTAGACTTACTAATGTTTTGCTATGGTGTGCACTGCAATGTATTTGTCATGTACTGTAATGTGATGTATTGTGCTTTAGCTTAGGGATAGATTAGTAAGAAGTGCAGGACCATAGGTGTTAAGCAGATGGGAGGAGTCACAGAGCAGAGCAGGACAGAACAGGGAGGTATAGGAAAGGCACTTCCTGATTAGAGACAGATGCCCGGGCACCTTGCCCAAGGGCAGGACATGTGAGCAGAGTATTACAATCTGTGGGGATAAAGCTGTTTCAGTAAGGGGCCCCAGGCTGAGAATCATGCAGATGGTCACCAGCTTAGACAAGAACCATTCCAAGATGAGATTAGGAGGCAGCAGAGTTGGCGAGCTCGTTAACCTATAACTCGCAGCGGGACCATGGAGGCGGTAGGAAACTGGTTGGCCTGGAGCACGAGTGAGACAGAGATTGTCCAGAAGAGGGACAGGGATTGTCCAATAGTGGTTCAACGATTGACCAAGGATATAGACAGAGTTGACAGGAAGAACCAAGTCTGCCCAGATGGGAGGGAAAGATCCAAAGGTGTCTCTGTGTTTGAACTGTGCTGTCTGTGAGATGAATATGCTGCTGTTGAGTAAAGTTTAACTGTTGAAATGAAGACTGTGACTCTGTGGTGCTTCATGGGACTAGGATTCTAGCTGACACAGTGAGTACTCATCTCTTCATGTGCAAGGGGCCAGGGTGCTCGCTGACTCTTGCTTAGTGGACTCACCCATGACTACCACCCCGTGCCACCTTGTTACACATGCTGCACTGTGTCTTGGCAGCATGCCTAGTGCATAGTAAAATGCCCCCAACTGACAGCTGGGAAGCACTTAGCTAGAGTATTAACCTGCAAGTTGTCTCCCACCCAATAGTTGTGAGGTATCTTGTATACAAGGCACGCTCCCCAATAGGGAGGTGCCTGAGCAACCACTATAGTTTAGTGTTAGGGTTATGCAGCTGATGTTGCCAAATCCCCTGTCCTTAGTCTGTTTAACTTGTTCCCATATCCTGAAGTCTGTGTCCCATCAGCTTAGTATAGTTAGTTCTTGTTACTGTGACCACTTCGGCGCTGTCCATACTCTGAAACCGTATTGGCGGTACTGATACGGTTTCCTGAAACTTGCATGTCTAAACCTGTACCTGAGGCCGTCCTGTTGGCTGTTATGACCTGGTGGTTAGGAGCACCCGAAGTGACCTGATGGTTAAAACAGAAAACCTGGGACAAGCTCTGAGGAAGTGGTAACTCTACTGACAGCAATCCCTAATCCTATCACACACACTAGAAATAGCCGTGGAGCGTACCTAACTCTCCCTAGACACCTCTTCACAGCCTAAGAGCTAACTACCCCTAAAGATAGAAATAGCAGCCTACCTTGCCTCAGAGAAATTCCCCAAAGTAAAGGTAGACCCCCACAAATATTAACTGTGAGTTAAGAGGGAAGTGACAAACACAGGAATGAAACAGATTTTAGCAAAGGAGGCCGAATCTTCTCTAGAAAGACAGAGGATAGGAAAGGGAACTATGTATTAAAGTATTAAAAACTACAAAAACCACGCAGAGTGTGCAAAAAGACCTCCACACCGACTCACGGTGTGGAGGTGCAGCTCTGCACCCCCAGAGCTTCCAGCTAGCAAGGAAATATCATAATAGCAGGCTGGACTGAAACATAGCATGTACTGAAAGATATATTCAAAAATCCAATGAACAGCAAATGACTAGCAAGGACTTAGCTTCTGCTGGAGTGGTCAGGTCATCAGAGAATTCCAAGAGAGATCTGAACCGGTACTGAAACATTGACAGCTGGCATGGACTAACGACCTGGGCAGAGTTAAATAGGGAAGCCAGCAGCAGAAATAAACGAGGACAGCTGAGAAAGCCAACCTCAAAGATCAGCAGTTCCACTCAACGCCACCAGAGGGTGTCCAAGGACAGAACTCACCAAAGTACCATTCACGACCACAGGAGGGAGCCCGAGAACGGAATTCACAACAGTACCCCCCCCCCCCCTGAGGAGGGGTCACCGAACCCTCACCAGAGCCCGCAGGCCGATCAGGACGAGCCAAATGAAAGGCACGAACCAAATCGGCAGCATGGACATCGGAGGCAACAACCCAGAAATTATCCTCCTGACCATAGCCCTTCCATTTAACCAGGTACTGAAGCTTCCGTCTCAAAATACGAGAATCTAAAATCTTCTCCAACACATACTCCAACTCCCCCTCAACCAACACCGGAGCAGGAGGATCAATGGAAGGAACCATAGGTGCCACATATCTCCGCAACAACGACCTATGGAACACATTATGGATGGCAAAAGAAGCTGGAAGGACCAAACAAAACGACACAGGATTGATAATTTCAGAAATCTTATAAGGACCAATAAAAAGAGGCTTGAACTTAGGAGAAGAAACCTTCATAGGAACATAACGAGAAGACAACCAAACCCAATCCCCAACATGAAGTCGGGGACCAACACAGCGACGGCGGTTAGCAAAACGTTGCGCCTTCTCCTGAGACAACGTCAAATTGTCCACCACGTGAGTCCAAATTTGTTGCAACCTGTCCACCACAGAATCCACACCAGGACAGTCAGAAGGCTCAACCTGCCCTGAAGAAAAACGAGGATGAAAACCAGAATTACAAAAAAAAGGCGAAACCAAAGTAGCAGAACTAGCCCGATTATTAAGGGCGAACTCGGCCAATGGCAAGAAGGTCACCCAATCATCCTGATCAGCAGAAGCAAAGCATCTCAGATAGGTTTCCAAGGTCTGATTGGTTCGTTCGGTTTGGCCATTTGTCTGAGGATGGAACGCTGAAGAAAAAGACAAATCAATGCCCATCTTAGCACAAAAGGACCGCCAAAACCTAGAAACAAATTGGGAACCTCTGTCCGACACAATGTTCTCCGGAATGCCATGCAAACGAACCACATTCTGAAAAAATAATGGAACCAAATCAGAGGATGAAGGCAATTTAGGCAAGGGTACCAAATGGACCATCTTAGAAAACCGATCACAAACCACCCAGATGACAGACATCCTTTGAGAGACAGGAAGATCAGAAATCAAATCCATGGAAATATGTGTCCAGGGCCTCTTCGGGACAGGCAAAGGCAAAAGCAACCCACTGGCACGAGAACAGCAAGGTTTGGTCTGAGCACAAGTCCCACAGGACTGCACAAAAGAACGCACATCCTGTGACAAGGAAGGCCACCAAAAGGACCTGGCAACCAAATCTCTGGTACCAAAAATCCCAGGATGACCAGCCAACACTGAACAATGAACCTCAGAAATAACCCTACTAGTCCATCTATCAGGGACAAACAGTTTCTCCACTGGGCAGCGGTCAGGTCTATCAGCCTGAAACTCCTGCAGCACCCGCCGCAAATCAGGGGAGATGGCAGACAAAATCACCCCCTCTTTAAGAATACCAGCCGGCTCAGGGACTCCCAGAGAATCAGGCAGAAAACTCTTAGAAAGGGCATCAGCCTTCACATTCTTAGATCCCGGAAGGTATGAGACCACAAAATCGAAACGGGAGAAAAACAGTGATCATCGAGCCTGTCTAGGGTTCAACCGCTTGGCGGACTCGAGGTAAGTCAGATTCTTGTGATCAGTCAGGACCACCACGCGATGTTTGGCTCCCTCAAGCCAATGTCGCCACTCCTCAAATGCCCACTTCATAGCCAACAACTCCCGATTGCCGACATCATAATTACGCTCGGCAGGCGAAGACTTTCTATAAAAGAAAGCACACGGCTTCATCAAGGAGCCATCAGAACTTCTCTAAGACAAAACAGCCCCTGCCCCAATCTCAGAAGCATCAACCTCAACCTGAAAAGGGAGCAAAACATCTGCCTGACACAACACAGGGGCCGAAGTAAATGACGTTTAAGCTCCTGAAAGGCCTCAACGGCCGCAGGGGACCAATTCACCACATCAGCGCCTTTCTTTGTCAAATCAGTCAAAGGCTTAACCACACTAGAAAAATTAGCGATGAAGCGACGGTAAAAATTAGCAAAGCCCAGGAACTTCTGAAGACTCTTCACAGATGTAGTTTGAGTCCAATCATAAATGGCCTGAACTTTAACAGGATCCATCTCGATAGTAGAAGGGGAAAATATGAAGCCCAAAAAGGAAACCCTCTGAACTCCAAAGAGGCATTTAGAGCCCTTCACAAACAACGCATTAGCACGAAGGACCTGGAACACAATCCTGACCTGCCTTACATGAGACTCCCAATCATCTGAAAAGACCAAAATATCATCCAAATATACGATCATGAGCCTAACCAGATACTTCCGGAAGATGTCGTGCATAAAGGACTGAAACACAGATGGAGCATTAGAAAGCCCGAATGGCATCACCAGGTACTCAAAATGGCCCTCGGGCGTATTAAATGCTGTTTTCCATTCATCGCCCTGTTTAATACGCACAAGATTATATGCCCCTCGAAGGTCAATCTTGGTAAACCAACTAGCCCCCTTAATCCAAGCAAACAAATCAGACAACAGAGGCAAAGGGTACTGAAATTTGACCGTGATTTTATTGAGAAGGCGGTAATCTAAACAGGGTCTCAGAGAGCCATCCTTCTTGGCCACAAAAAAGAACCCTGCTCCCAACGGCGACGAAGATGGGCGAATATGCCCTTTCTCCAAGGACTCCTTTACATAACTCAGCATAGCGGCATGTTCTGGCACGGATAAATTGAACAGTCGGCCCTTAGGGAACTTACTACCAGGAATCAAATTAATAGCGCAATCACAGTCCCTATGAGGAGGTAGGGCACTGGACTTGGGCTCATCAAATACATCCTGGTAATCCGACAAAAACTCAGGGACTTCAGAAGGAGTGGAAGAAGAAATTGACATCAAAGGAACATCACCATGTATCCCTTGACAACCCCAACTAGACACAGACATTGATTTCCAATCCAGTACTGGATTATGAACCTGTAACCATGGCAAACCCAACACAACAACATCATGCAAATTATGCAACACCAAAAAGCGAATATTTTCCTGATGTGCGGGAGCCATGCACATGGTCAGCTGAGTCCAGTACTGAGGTTTATTCTTGGCCAACGGCGTAGCATCAATCCCCCTTAAGGGAATAGGACTCTGCAAAGGCTCCAAGAAAAAACCACAGCGCCTGGCAAACTCCAAGTCCATCAAGTTCAGGGCAGCACCCGAATCCACAAATGCCATAACAGAGTAGGACGACAGTGAGCAAATCAGAGTAACAGATAAGAGAAATTTAGGCTGCAAAGTACTAATGGTGACAGACCTAGCGAACCTCTTAGTGCGTTTAGGACAATCAGAGATAGCATGAGAGGAGTCACCACAGTAAAAACACAGCCCATTCTGACGTCTGTGTTCTTGCCGTTCAGCTCTGGTCAAAGTCCTATCACATTGCATATGCTCAGGCCTCTGCTCAGAGGACACCGCCAAATGGTGCACTACTTTGCGCTCGCACAAACGCCGATCAATCTGAATGGCCAAAGACATTGACTCATTCAGACCAGCAGGCGTGGGGAACCCCACCATAACATCCTTAAGGGCTTCAGAAAGACCATTTCTGAAAATTGCTGCCAGGGCACACTCATTCCATTGAGTAAGCACAGACCACTTTCTAAACTTCTGGCAATATACTTCTGCCTCATCCTGACCCTGACATAGAGTCAGCAAGATCTTTTCTGCCTGATCCACAGAATTAGGTTCGTCATAAAGCAATCCAAGCGCTAGAAAAAATGCATCCACATTAAGCAATGCAGGATTTCCTGGCTCAAGGGAGAATGCCCAGTCTTGTGGGTCACCACACAAGAAAGAAATAACAATCTTTACTTGCTGAATGGGATCACCAGAGGAGCGGGGTTTCAGAGCAAGAAACAGTCTGCAATTATTTTTGAAATTCAAAAATTTAGATCTATCCCCAGAAAACAAATCAGGAATTGAAATTCTAGGCTCTAACATCGGATTCTGAACTACATAATCTTGAATACTCTGTACCCTAGCAGTGAGTTGATGCACACAAGAGGACAAACCTTGAATATCCATATCTACACCTGAGTCCTGAACCACCCAGAGGTTAAGGGGAAAAGAAAGACAAAACAAGCTGCAAAGAAAAAAAAATTGACTCAGAACTTCTCTTATCCCTCTTTTGAGATGCATTAACACTTTGTTGGCCAGCTGTACTGTTATGACCTGGTGGTTAGGAGCACCCGAAGTGACCTGATGGTTAAAACAGAAAACCTGGGACAAGCTCTGAGGAAGTGGTAACTCTACTGACCGCAATCCCTAATCCTATCACACACACTAGAAATAGCCGTGGAGCATACCTAACTCTCCCTAGACGCCTCTTCACTGCCTAAGAGCTAACTACCCCTAAAGATAGAAATAGCAGCCTACCTTGCCTCAGAGAAATTCCCCAAAGTAAAGGTAGACCCCCACAAATATTAACTGTGAGTTAAGAGGGAAGTGACAAACACAGGAATGAAACAGATTTTAGCAAAGGAGGCCGAATCTTCTCTAGAAAGACAGAGGATAGGAAAGGGAACTATGCGGTCAGTATTAAAAACTACAAAAAACTCGCAGAGTGTGCAAAAAGACCTCCACACCGACTCACAGTGTGGAGGTGCAGCTCTGCACCCCCAGAGCTTCCAGCTAGCAAGGAAATATCATAATAGCAGGCTGGACTGAAACATAGCATGTACTGAAAAATATATTCAAAAATCCAATGAACAGCAAATGACTAGCAAGGACTTAGCTTCTGCTGGAGTAGTCAGGTCATCAGAGAATTCCAAGAGAGATCTGAACCAGTACTGAAACATTGACAGCTGGCATGGACTAACGACCTGGGCAGAGTTAAATAGGGAAGCCAGCAGCAGAAATAAACGAGGGCAGCTGAGAAAGCCAACCTCAAAGATCAGCAGTTCCACTCAAAGCCACCAGAGGGTGTCCAAGGACAGAACTCACCAAAGTACCATTCACGACCACAAGAGGGAGCTCGAGAACGGAATTCACAACAGTTGGCACAGTTTGAACCTGTCCCTGTGGCCATCCCATTTGTTACCAAGAGACTGCATAGTCTGAACCTATTCTTGTGGCCGTCCTGTCTGCTATCCGGTTTGCACACTCTAAACCTGTCCAAAGTGGCCAGCCTGTCGGCACTGTCTGAATCTGTCCCAAGTAGCCATCCTGTCTGCACAGTCTAAACCTGTCTGAAGTGGCCGTCCTATCCTGTCTAGGAATCTGTGTAAATGCTTAGACTCTTTGGGTTAGCTGCTACTGCTGGACATCTTCCTTCACTGTAGGCCACACATACCACTGGTCTACAAGTCTAAGGCCCCTTTCACATATCAGTTTTTTATATCAGTCGCAATCCGTCGAATTTTGAAAAAAAAATGAATCCGGCGACTGATGCCGCCAGATCCGTTTTTTTCTCATAGACTTGTACTAGCGATGGATTGCAATGGATGGCTGTCATGTCGGACGCTATTCACACTAGGGTGTCCGACAGACAGCGGTAATTCCACATTCATCCACTATACATTCTGTGGCACCGGCTAGACTTTATCCAGGTTGTCTGGAGTTAATCTAGCTGGTAATCGGGTTGGAGGCTGGGTCACGCCCGTGGCCTTTAAATAGTCATTCTGGACTTTGGGCGTCGCCGATTATAGCTTGTGTCTTGTGCCTGGTGATCTCGGTCTGGAGTGGTGGTCTAGGAGAAGAAATATCGTATCTGGAGGTGTATTAACCTTTGTCATATTTCTCCTTCCTATATTTGTATTTGTTTTGCCCTGTGCACATTTTAGTGTTTTCCTGTGTGTCTGCGGCGTGGTGTGTTTTTAGTTTTCCCTGTCTGTGCTTTCTGTAGGGGTTGGTGTGTGGTTTAATCACTGGGTGGCGGGTGGAGGTTTCAGCATAGGACTGAAACAGGAGTCAGGGTCAGGCCTGGCGGCCCAGACAAGCACACCATCAGTGTAAATTCTGGGAGAGGGACAGACAGGGTTTTCCCTAGTCTGAGGGATATCGCAGGGGCCCGGGTAATCAGCTGTAGTCTACCCAGTACCCGCATGACAATGGCCTCACTTTTCATCCGTCGTTCGCTGGATCCGTTGAAAATTGTTTTGTTTGTCCAGCGGCCGGAGACAATGGACAAAGTAGCTTTTTTGTTTACGTTGAAAAATCGGACAGCGACGGATCTGTCGCAGTCTGTTGTTTGCTCAAATGGAAGCCTATGGGCACCGGATCCATCAAATGTCAGATTCCGTTTTTTTAACTGAGCACGCTCCGATTTATTTAGGATTTAATTAGCCAGATCCGCTAGTCGGATCCGTCGAAAAAACAAATCCGTCGCATCAGTTTTTCACAATCTGCGACGGATCCATCTTGTCTGCTATGTTATTAGCAGAATTAGTGTTGTCAAGACACCCATACTGTTAAGAGTTGTGAGGAAGCACAAAGTTGCTGACTCCGTCACTGACCCCAGCAGGCCACGGGTATTTTTAGAAATATTGGTGATGTAGAAAATCTTCCTTTCCTCCATACAGGGTAATATTAGGAATATATCCACATCTGGTGCTTGGGGATAGGGACCACATGGGCCTGTGTGATTTCAAATGCCAGTTCTGAATTTCAGCCCCAGTCCATACCTGAACACTTGACTTCTCAGGAATCTAATTATAGTTTCCTATTTTTGCCACATTCAGGTAGTTGCAGCCAGTTACCTTTAGCTTGGAACTTGCAAGCTATGCTTCCAACTGTATCTCTAGAAACTATCAATGCCTTTGCTATTTTGTTTTGTATCCTCCTCCTTGTTTGTGCAAGGCAATGATCTCTTCTTTTTACTTTTTTTGATAACCCAAGAACCCATTGCCCATGAGGAGTGGGCTAAGATTTCTCAGGAATGCTGCAAGAAACTGGTGCCTGGCAATGTATCATGCAACAGGTCATAACGTTTTGGTCTGCTTTTTTGGCTTAAGGTCCATTTACATGGTACGAGGCGCAGTCTTAAATGACCGCCAACAGGCTACATGTTTGTGGGTTGATTATATAACACTATTAGTGACCAGGAGTTGTAAATTCAATTAATAAATAATCCAATAAATTGAAATGGCTCTTTCTCATAGTATATCAAAATATATACATTTTTATTGTATTATACAAACACTATTAAAACACTGAATATACAGAAATATGGGGAGATTACAAGATCCAGAGTGTTCCGGTGACAGAATGCATGCTATAACATATTAATAACATTGCAGTATATCTGAACAGCAATTGTTAATTAAAGGGAACCTGTCACCCCCAAAATCGAAGGTAAGCTAAGCCCACCAGCATCAGGGGCTTATCTATAGCATTCTGTAATGCTGTAGATAAGCCCCAGATGTATCCTGAAAGATGAGAAAAAGAGGTTAGATTATACTCACCCCGGTCCGGTTCTGGTCCTCAACAGGGCAGACAAAGTACGCCTGCGCCGGAGCCGCAGCGTGAATACAAGAAGAGGACGTCATTGTAAGAAGATGAGAGGCCCCGGACCGGACCGCGACGCCCATCGGACCAGAACTGGACCGGGACCGCCCCCGGGTGAGTGTAATCTAACCTTTATTTCTCATCTTTCAGGATACATCGGGGGCTTATCTACAGCATTATAGAATGCTGTAGATAAGCCCCTGATGCTGGTGGGCATAGCTCACCTTCGATTTTGGGGATGACAGGTTCCCTTTAAAGTGCTATGTGTCTGAAGAATTAAGTGCAAATAGATGGATTAACATTATTCTATAATGCTAAACACTGATATTTTTGTAATAGTATGGTGCATACAGTGACTTGCAAAAGTATTCAACCCTCTTGGCTTTTTACATATTTTATTACATTACAACCTGGGTTTAAATATTTTTGTGATCAGATTTGTTTGTGATGCATCAACACTAAATAGTCTAAGTTGATGAAGTGAAGTGAGAAAAATATAGGCATAGTGTAATAATTATAGGGGATAACTCAGGAGACTCTTTGCGTGGAACAAGACAACTACAGGACACAGTTTTATAAGTGGTAAAGTCTATATTATCACACGGTGATTCAAACAGGTACAGAGAGAAACTCAAGTCCACAACACTTGGTGTAAATATTAAATGCAGCTTAGCAGTCTATAGGGAACTTCAGAGGAAAATGCAATCACGCAGAAAGTCTATGAAGCACAGTTATTCTTAAGGATACTTGACACGAATAAGTCCTTGTTTTAGTCCAAACACAGATAGATATGCTTATAAGGCAGTTCAAGCAATGTCTCAACCAGGAAGGCCTGGGTGATAATCTCAGGTTTAAGCAGAGCAGCAACAGCTTAACAGTCCAGCAAATGCAGATGGAAGTAAACACGAGCAGCAGATGAGGGAGGATTACTGGAAACTGGTATATGCAGCAGGAACTCAGAGCAGAGTAGCAGGATAACCACACAGGTTCACAGGAGCAGGTATATAGCCAGGGAGTCACCAGAGTCAGGAGCTGGATGCAAGGCAGAGTACTCTAGCACAGACTGAAAGGCTGGGGTGGAGTTTTATAGCAGGAAGACACAGTGCACATGAGACCAAAGACGCCATCTTGGAAAAGGGCAGTAATGCACAAAAGGTAATAAAAATGTTCAGAGTCCTGACATTACTCCCTCCTTAGAAGCGGCCTCAGGACGATCCTGGATCTGGTTTCTCAGGGAATCTCTGATGAAAACGAGAAATCTTCTGTTGGGCATTGATGTTTTCCACAGGTTCCCAAGAGTCTTCCTCAGGGGGATATCCCTGCCATCTTATCAGATATTGGAGCCGATTCCTGCGAATCCTGGAATCAATAATTTTCTCCACCACAAATTGTTCTTGCCCATCAATCACCACAGGCTGCGGAGGTGGCACAACACGTCCCTGGAAGGTATTAGGAGATACAGGCTTTAGTAAAGATACATGAAAAACTGGGTGTACCTTCATAGTCCTAGGCAGCTTCAGCCGGCAGGCCACAGAGCTCACAATACCGTTGATCTTGAAAGGGCCAATGAATTTCTGTCCAAGTTTTTGTGAAAGAACGTTTAACTTCAGATTGTTAGTTGCTAACCACACAGAATCTCCTACCTTGAACATGGGTGCAGGTTTACGGAATCTATCAGCCAATCTCTTATAATGATCTTGAGCTGTGGTCAGGGATTCCTTCAGAACCTCCAGATTTTGCCTCATCGCAGTCAGCCTTTCCTCCACTGTCGGAACCAGAGAATTAATTGAAGACCTAGGTAAGATACATGGATGATAACCCAGATTGGCAAAGAAAGGTGTAAATTTAGTGGAGGTGCTCTGAGAATTGTTATATGAAAATTCGGCTAACGGCAGCAACTCCAACCAATCATCCTGGAGATGGCTGACATAGCACCTTAGATATTGTTCCAGCATCTGGTTGGTCCTCTCAGTCTGACCATTTGTCTGGGGATGGTAAGCGGAAGAGAGACAGACATTAATATTGAGTGCAGAACATAACCCCTTCCAGAATCTTGAAGTGAACTGTACTCCACGGTCAGAGATGATCTCTTCCGGGACCCCATGCAACCGAAAGACATTCTGTATAACCAAGTTCACTGTATCTGTAGCTGAAGGGAGGCCAGTGCACGGAACAAAATGAGCAGCTTTAGTCAGGCGATCAACTACCACCATGATTGTATTCATGCCCCCCGATATAGGCAGCTCCACAATAAAGTCCATTGATATAGACCCCCAAGGGCGGGACGGAACAGGTAATGGTTGTAGAAGACCCGTAGGTGCCACATGAGGAGTCTTGTAACGAGCACTGGCGTAGCTAGAGCTTTTGCCGCCCGGGGCTGTTTCCGAGTTTGGCGCCCCCCCCCATTGCCGTCACTCAACGCCGGGCACCGTCCCCTCAGCACTGTTTACCCATGAAATCCGGTGCCTGCGCTGTGTATCGCTGTTTGGTGCAGGCGCAGAGAGCTCTGGCCGTCTGACGTCACAGCCAGGCTTGCAGACTGCGCCTGTGCGGCCACCCACCTTGGTAATCCCAGCCCTGCAGTGTGTTATGCATTATGCAGAGTTCGGGGCTGGGATTCACAAGCAGGGCGGCCGCACAGGCGCAGTGTCCAGCAATCTGCCCCAGTGTCCAGCATTGCCCCCAGTGTGTCCAGCAATCTGCCCCAGTGTCCAGCATTGCCCCCAGTGTGTCCAGCAATCTGCCTCAGTGTCCAGCATTGCCCCCAGTGTGTCCAGCAATCTGCCCCAGTGTCCAGCATTGCCCCCAGTGTGTCCAGCAATCTCCCCCAGTGTCCAGCATTGCCCCCAGTGTGTTCAGCAATCTGCCCCAGTGTCCAGCATTGCCCCCGGTGTGTCCAGCAATCTGCCCCAGTGTCCAGCATTGCCCCCAGTGTGTCCAGCAATCTGCCCCAGTGTCCAGCATATGCCCCCGGTGTGTCCAGCAATCTGCCCCAGTGTCCAGCATTGCCCCCGGTGTGTCCAGCAATCTGCCCCAGTGTCCAGCATTGCCCCCAGTGTGTCCAGCATTGCCCCCAGTGTGTCCAGCAATCTGCCCCAGTGTCCAGCATTGCCCCCAGTGTGTCCAGCAATCTGCCCCAGTGTCCAGCATTGCCCCCAGTGTGTCCAGCAATCTGCCCCAGTGTCCAGCATTGCCCCCAGTGTGTCCAGCAATCTGCCCCAGTGTCCAGCATTGCCCCCAGTGTGTCCAGCAATCTGCCCCAGTGTCCAGCATTGCCCCCAGTGTGTCCAGCATTGCCCCCAGTGTGTCCAGCAATCTGCCCCAGTGTGCCCAGCAATCTGCCCCAGTGTGTCTCCAGCAATCTGCCCCAGTGTGCCCAGCAATCTGCCCCCAGTGTGTCTCCAGCAATCTGCCCCCAGTCTGTCTCCAGCAATCTGCCCCCAGTCTGTCTCCAGCAATCTGCCCCCAGTCTGTCTCCAGCAATCTGCCCCCAGTCTGTCTCCAGCAATCTGCCCCCAGTCTGTCTCCAGCAATCTGCCCCCAGTGTGTCTCCAGCAATCTGCCCCCAGTCTGTCTCCAGCAATCTGTCTGTCTGAGTCAGACATAAAGAAAAAAAAAAAAGTAAAATCCTCACCTCTCCCGTTCCCAGGGCAGGTCCCGTGCACTCAGCGTCTCTCCGGCTCTGCAATGCTCAGGACAGAGAGGCTGAGCGCGCAGTGATGACGTCATCGCACCCTCTGCCCTGAGACGTCGCAGAGTCAGAGGGCGCCGAAGACGCTGCAGCTGCCGCAGGAACCAGGAGAGGTGAGTATTAAAGGGCGGCCCAATGTCAACGCTGGTATGGCGGCCCTGGTCGTGGCAGCGGCGGCGCCCGAAGATTTAAAGGGCCCGCGTCTCAATTTTTTTTCTTTCTTCCTCCTCCTCCCTGGGTCGGAGCCGCCCCCGGCATTGTGCCGCCCGGGGCGGCCCGCCCCCCCCGCACCCCCCTTCCTACGCCACTGGTAACGAGCACATACCTCGCAAGAGAGAACATAGTCCTTGGTATCCTTCAGGCAAGTTGGCCACCAGAAGAATTGGCTCAGGAACTCTTGTGTCTTCTGTACCCCCCTGTGACCAGCCAACTTGGAGTCATGTACCAACTTGAGGATCTGCAGACGGACGACCTCAGGGACGTAGATACGTCGATCTCTAAACCACATGCCACCCTTAAATACAAGATTAATATCCACAGGTGGGTTGGCCAGAAATACCTCACCTTCATAAGCCTCCCTGCACTCCTTCCACAAGTCTAGATCGTGGATAACTCCGATGAAATTGGCATCAGATAGAATGGTCTTGGACGGGGCTCCAGGTACGGAATCCGCAGCATGGATTCGGGATAAAGCATCAGCCTTCCCATTACGAGATGTGTTATTGTTAGCACACCTTAGTGACACAAAGGAAAGCGTTGAACAAATTCCTCTTGTGGATTGCACTCAGGGTGGGAATGTTCCGTTTATAGGTGGGGTACACTCAAACTACATGCCTCCAATTTCTCCGGGGAACGCTATTGATCTCTTTCATGACTCTGTCATTAAGGACATAGAAGCGATTCTTTATCATCCCCCTCTTCAGAATTTAACTGAGCATGAAAGGAATGCATTACAAGAAATGAAAAAATGGACGGATGTAGTTTTTCGAAAAGCGGATAAAGGAGGGAACACGGTCTTACTGGACCGCAACTACTATATAGAGGAAGCTTTATCTCAATTAAATGATACCGATACTTATGTACAGTTAGATACAAATCCAATCTTTAAACATCAGGAAAAATTGAGAACCTTACTAAATAAATATGTGTCTCTTGGTGTTCTATCTAAAAGAAGAGGAGAAAATTTATTCCCTGAGTTTCCCCAGGTGGCGTTTTGGTATAGTATCCCTAAGATACATAAAGAAGACCCTATAAGACCTCCAGGGCGCCCTATAATTTCAGGGATTGGCTCTTTAACTGAGCCTTTATCTCAGTACCTTGATTGGTTATTAAAACCACTATTGCAACAGATACCTTCATATGTTAAAGATTCGGGGGATTTTCTTATGATTTTGAAAGAATATGACTGGCAAACTACATTCTCTTTGGCATCTATAGATGTTGTCAGCCTGTATACTCGGATACCACAGAAGACAGGCATAGAAGCCGTAGAGAAGGTATTAAAGTATAACAATACAGATCAGAGCCTTATTTATTTTGTTTCTGAGGGTTTACAGTTCGTACTATCGCACAATACCTTTAAATTTCTTGAAAAGTGGTACATCCAAAAGACCGGTACCGCTATGGGTACGCCGGTCGCATGTGTTTTTGCTAACCTGTTTCTTGCGGTTTTTTGAAAACAAATATGTTTATAGTTCCGAAAATCCTTTTCTTAAACATATACGCTGCTTTTTAAGATATGTCGACGACATATTTATTATTTGGGACGGAACAAAAGAAGAATTTGAGGAGTTTGTAAATTATTTAAATATTTCGAATATGGACAATATGCGGTTTACATCCTGCTTCGGAGGTAACAGTTTGGTATTCCTGGACGTAAAAATTGATGTTGTAGATGGACATATTAATACATGTGTACACAAAAAAGTAAGAGCTACAAATAGTATGTTGAGGTTTGAAAGTGCACACCCTTTCCATACTAAACGGGGTTTGCCCTATAGCCAAATACTCCGATATCAGAAGATCACTAATGTCGACGAGGTATTTAAGGAGCAATTAAAAAATTTAAAGTCTAGTTTCCTAGAGAGGGGTTACCCAAAACCACTACTTGATGAAGCTGAAAAGCGCGCAGAACAGGTCACTCAGATCGATCTCCTCAAAAAACAAAAAAATAAAAATAAGGCTAAATCTAGAGACGTCCAGCAGGTAAAGACTGAACAAAAAGTGATTTTTAATTTTAAACATAGTTCAATGGACAGAGCTATTCACACGGCTATTAGAAAGAACTGGCACATTTTGCACTCAGATCGGGATTTAGCCAGAATGAATATCGGCAACCCTCAATTTGCATATAAACGCACAAAAAATCTGGGTGATGTATTACTGCAGAATCGCATAGCACCGGAGGAAAAAAATTGGTTAAAAACCACCTCCAGTCCTGGAAACTATAGGTGCGGAAATTGCAATTATTGCCAGTTCCATCTAACACATAGTCCATTAAGAATAGGTCCGTTACTCCATATTACTAAAGACTTTATCTCCTGCAGGAATAAAAATGTTGTATATATCCTCTTTTGTCCTTGCCATTTCTTCTATATAGGCAAAACTATTCGTCCATTATGCACAAGATTCAGGGAACATTTTAGTTCCATCATCTCTGGAAAAGGCTGTTTACGTTTGATTAATCATATGCGTGATAAACATAATGCCAATCCTAGATTACTGAGTTTTGCAGGACTGGAAATAGTTAAACAGCCCTTAAGAGGAGGAAACCACAACAAGCTTCTCCTGCAACAAGAAGCAAAATGGATTCTGAGGGTTAATGCCCAAGGTCCAATGGGGCTTAATGATAAGCTAGATATGTCTGTCTTTTTATAATTATAAAAATAAGGTTATTTATAGCAATATAAGATTTATTGTTGCTCTGCAATTTTAATGTGATTGTGTTTTTAATTTTGGTTACATTTTGGTATTTACTAATTGGTGATGTCACACAGCTGTTTTTTGTATTCACTATATAAACAATGGTGTATCCCAATCACATACCTGGACCCGTTGAAGCGCAAGCTGCGCAAAACGGCCGTCGTCCGGTTCTCTCCCTGCACCCTCTCGTTTTGAACTGCAGCCCGAAAGGCATGTCCGTACTCCAATTCATGGATGAATAAAGGATTTTTTATTTACATTACATCGCTTGGGTGAGTGCCACCTTTTCTGTTTTCTCTGGATGTTCTAATATGAATTACTGCTTGGTTGTGCACCACAGTGCGATAGTTGTCCACGGTTGGTCTGTCTGCCACATGAAACTTTGATTATCGCAGCGAACTGCTCACTTTAATTGCCATCAAAAACCATTCATCCTGGTGCCGTCATACCTCTTTTTTTTTTTTTTTTTTCTTCTATTGAGATCTAAGGAACTCTAAATTGCGATGGTCAGTTAGCACTATGATCTGTTGTGCAGCTCCTTGCAGATGATGCGTCCATTCTTTGAAAGCCGCAATAATAGCCAGCAATTCCTTGTCTCACACGTCGTAATTCTTCTCTGCTGAGATTAGTCTATGGGAAAAGAAAGCACAAGGATGTAGCAGACCCTTCTCTCCAGTTCTTTGGGAGAGAATAGCCCCCAAAGCATTAAGCGTCCACCTCCACAATGAAAGGATGTGTTGGATCTGGGTGTATCAACAGCGGTGCTGAGGTGAAACAGATCTTAGGCCGATCAAAAGCTTCTTGAGCCTGTGATGACCACTTAAAGGGCTTTTCCTTCTTTGTCAAGGAAGTAATGGGACGGACAATATCAGAAAAATTTCGAATGAAGCGTCTGTAGAAATTTGCAAAACCAATAAAACGTTGGACCTCCGTAACGTTCTTGGGTACCGGCCAGTCAAGGATAGCCTGAATCTTATCAGATTCCATGTTCAGCCCCTGGGGAGAGATGATATATCCTAAGAACTGTATCTCAGAATGATGGAACTCGCATTTCTCCGGCTTAATATACAGATGGTTCTCTTTCAGACCTCTTAAAACAGTTTTGACATGTTCTTCATGTTCCTGTAGAGAGTCAGAAAAGATTAGTATATCGTCCAAATAGATCACTACAAACTGGTCCAACAAATCTCTGAAAATGTCATTAGCAAGGTGTTGAAACATTGCAGGGGCATTACAAAGCCCGAAAGGCATCACAAGATATTCAAAGTGTCCATACCGGCATCTGAATGCTGTCTTCCACTCATCCCCTGGACGAATACGCACCAAATTATAAGCCCCACGAAGATCCAGTTTAGAGAACACCTTAGCATGGCGGACTCTTTTCAGTAATTTGGAAATCAGAGGCAAAGGGTAACGGTTTCGTATGGTTACCTTATTAAGTTCCCGATAGTCAACACAGGGTCTCAGGGTCCCATCCTTCTTTTTTACAAAAAATATAGGTGCCCCTGCTGGTGAGGAACAAGGACGTATGAAGCCTTTGGCCAGATTTTCATCAATATACTCCTTTAAGGCTTGAAGCTCAGGTGCCACCAAAGGGTATACGTTACCAAAAGGTATAGCTGCCCCAGGAAGCAGCTCAATGGGACAGTCATAACGCCTGTGTGGAGGAAGCTAATCTGCATTCTGCTTGTCACAGATGTCAGATAACTCTTTATATGCTGAAGGTAAAGTAAATACCTCTACATGTGGTTCCATAGCCGTGGACTCAGGGACAGCTTCTGTTAACGCTGAGTTGCTCCTTGTTGGAAAGATAATATGCTTGATCTCCCAGTTGATAATTGGGTTCTGAGAATGCAACCAAGTAATGCCTAAGATCACAGGAAAATGAGGAGAAGAAATTAGCAAGAAAGAAAGTTGCTCCTGATGATTAGGCTCCAACAAAATTTCAAGGGGTACGGTCTCCTGATCCACAGGCCCAGAGATTAAAGGTGACCCATCCACTGTTTCCATGGTAATTGGAGAGGCTCTTTGCTGAATTTCAGTACCATGTTCCTTGGCAAATGCGATATCCATGAAATTGCCACCTGCACCAGAGTCAATCATAGCTGCACTGGAAATCCACTGTCCTGAACAAAGGATCTTAATAGGGAGAGAACAGTGAGAGTTCTTCTCCTTCAGCTCCTTGGGGGGTGAAGTCATAGAAAGTGAATGGAATACAGCGTTTAAAGGCAGGCTACATTCAGAGATGTCAGATTCATCATCACAATTGTCATATTCTCCTACCGCTGCTAGCACCTTGTTAGGCCGCTTGGGACAGTTGATTAAAAAGTGGTCAGACTGACCGCAGTAGAAACAGACTTTCACGAAGGCGATGCTCCCGGCGCTCATTAATCTCACGCCTCTGAACGGAATCAATTTGCATAGGCACCTCCTCCACCTCCCGAGAGGTTTTACCTGCAGGCTCTTTGGAAGGAAGGGAAAAGTTAGAAATACGGTTATATGCAGCAAACTTCTCCTGCCTACGCTCAGTAAGGCGAATGTCTATGTGCACACAATGCTGTATAAATGTCTCTAGCTCTTGTGGTGACTCAGAGCGAGCTAGTTCATCTTTTACAATACTAGACAGACCCCTTTTAAAAATAGGCAATTGTGCATAACTGTCCCAATTGGTATCCACCGCTAATCTCCTGAATTCAGTGGCATACTCAGTAACAGAACGTTTAGCCTGGCGTAAACACAATAAAGCAGATTCAGCGGTTGTACGGCGATTAGGATCCTCAAACATTAATGCCATAGCGGCCAAGAAATCATCCAAGTTATTTAACCGTGGGTCACGAGACTCAATCATTGGATTCGCCCAGGCGAGTGCTCGTGAGGTCAGCAGCATTATTACACACAATACTTTGGATCTATCAGTAGGAAAACGGTCAGCATGCACATCAAAATATAGCATACATTGATTCACAAAGCCACAAAATTTGTCGCGATCACCATTAAATCTGAATGGGGGCAACTTAGGTGGGCTAGCTGGTGGCGGTTGCCCAGAGGGTAAAGTCGCTTGTGCAGCTATTTGCGTGCTTATGTCCTGAAAAGCCCATCCATACTGGGACTCTATGCCAGCAAGTTTGTTTTCCTGGGCTGCCATGCGGGTGCTTAAGTCCTGCAAAGTTTGTGCAAACACTTGTTGATTGTGTTCAATGCTTCCAAACTTCTTTTGCAGACCTTCCACATCTTTTTGCAGTGATCTAATTATGAAAAACACCTGTTCTAATCTGCTTTCTGCAGTCATTGTTTCAGCAGTCTCCTCTTTCTTGGCTAGAGTATCCTGTAATAATTATAGGGGATAACTCAGGAGACTCTTTGCGTGGAACAAGACAACTACAGGACACAGTTTTATAAGTGGTAAAGTCTATATTATCACACAGTGATTCAAACAGGAGCAGAGAGAAACTGAAGTCCACAACACTTGGTGTAAATTGTTGTGAATTCCGTTCTCGGACTCCCTCCTGTGGTCATGAATGGTACTTTGGTTAGTTCTGCTCTTGGACTCCCTCTGGTGGCTTCGAGCGGAACTGCTGGTCACTGAGGTTGGCTTTATCACCTGCTCTCGTTTATTGCTATGCTGGCTTCCCTATTTAACTCCACTCAGATCGTTACTTCATGCCAGCTGTCAATGTATCAGTATTGGTTCAGATCTCTCTTGGACTTCTCTGAGGACCTGTCTACTCCAGCAGAAGCTAAGTCCCTGCTAGTTCATTTGTTGTTACTGCTGCCTGAATATATTTCTTAGTACTGCTAAATTCTTGTCCAGCTTGCTATCATGATATTTCCTTGCTAGCTGGAAGCTCTGGGGTGCAGTTTTGCACCTCCACACCGTGAGTCGGTGTGGGGTCTTTTTGCATACTCTGCGTGGTTTTTGTAGTTTTTTTGTGCTGACCGCATAGTTTCCTTTTCTATCCTCTGACTATATAGTGAGTCTGGCCTCCTTTGCTTAAACCTGTTTCATTCCTGTGTTTGTGACTTTCCTCTTAACTCACAGTCAATATATGTGGGGGGCTGCCTTTACCTTTGGGGAATTTCTCTGAGGCAAGGTTAGGCTTCTATTTCTATCTTTAGGGGTAGTTAGCTCTTAGGCTGTGAAGAGGCGTGTAGGGAGAGTTAGGTACGCTCCACGGCTATTTCTAGTGTGTGTGATAAGAGTAGAGTTTGCGGTCAGCAGAGTTCCCACTTTCCCAGAGCTAGTTCCGATTTTGAGTTTACTCATCAGGTCATTCCGGGTGCTCCTAACCACCAGGTCCATAACAGTACAGCTGGCCCATAAAGTGTTAATGCATCTCAAAAGAGGAATAAGAGAAGTTCTGAACCCATTTTTTTTTCTTTGCAGTGTGTTTTGTCTCTCTTTTCCCCTTAACCTCTGGGTGGTTCAGGACACAGGTGTAGATATGGATATTCAAGGTCTGTCCTCTTGTGTGGATCATCTCACTGCAATGGTGCAAAGCATTCAAGATTATGTAGTTCAGAATCCAATGTTAGAGCCTAGAATTCCAATTCCTGATTTGTTTTCTGAGGATAGATCTAAGTTTCTAAATTTCAAAAATAATTGTAAACTGTTTCTTGCTTTGAAACCCCGCTCCTCTGGTGACCCCATTCAGCAAGTAAAAATTATTATTTCTTTGTTGCGTGGCGACCCTCAAGACTGGGCATTCTCCCTTGCGCCAGGAGATCCTGCATTGCTTAATGTAGATGCGTTTTTTCTGGTGCTTGGATTGCTTTATGACGAACCAAATTCAGTGGATCAGGCAGAGAAAATTTTGCTAGCTTTGTGTCAGGGTCAGGATGAAGCGGAGATATATTGTCAGAAGTTCAGAAAATGGTCTGTGCTTACGCAATGGAATGAGTGTGCCCTGGCAGCAATTTTTAGAAAGGGTCTTTCTGAAGCCCTTAAGGATGTTATGGTGGGATTCCCCACGCCTGCTGGTCTGAATGAATCAATGTCCTTGGCCATCCAAATTGATCGGCGTTTGCGCGAGCGCAAAATTGTGCACAATTTGGCGGTGTCCTCTGAGCAGAGGCCTGAGCTTATGCAATGTGATAGAACTTTGACCAGAACTGAACGGCAAGAACACAGACGTCAGAATAGGCTGTGTTTTTACTGTGGTGACCCCACTCATGCTATCTCTGATTGTCCTAAGTGCACTAAGCGGTTCGCTAGGTCTGTCACCATTGGTACTGTACAGCCTAAATTTCTTTTGTCTATTACTCTGATTTGCTCTTTGTCATCCTACTCTGTTATGGCATTCGTGGATTCAGGCGCTGCCCTGAATTTGATGGACTTGGAGTTTGCCAGGCGCTGTGGTTTTTTCTTGGAGCCTTTGCAGTATCCTATTCCATTAAGGGGAATTGATGCCACGCCGTTGGCCAAGAATAAACCTCAGTACTGGACTCAGTTGACCATGTGCATGGCTCCTGCACATCAGGAAGATATTCGCTTATTGGTGTTGCATATGCATAATTTGCATGATGTTGTTGTGTTGGGTTTGCCATGGCTACAGGTTCATAATCCAGTATTGGATTGGAAATCAATGTCTGTGTCTAGTTGGGGTTTTCAAGGGGTACATGGCGATGTTCCGTTGGTGTCAATTTCTGCTTCCACTCCTTCTGAAGTCCCTGAGTTTCTGTCGGATTACCAGGATGTATTTGATGAGCCCAAATCCAGTGTCCTACCCCCTCATAGGGATTGTGATTGTGCTATAAATTTGATTCCTGGTAGTAAGTTTCCTAAGGGCCGACTTTTCAATTTATCCGTGCCAGAGCACGCCGCTATGCGGAGTTATATAAAGGAGTCCTTGGAGAAAGGGCATATTCGCCCGTCTTCATCACCGTTGGGAGCAGGGTTCTTTTTTGTGGCTAAGAAGGATGGTTCTCTGAGACCCTGTATAGATTACCGCCTTCTCAATAAAATCACGGTCAAATTTCAGTACCTTTTGCCTCTGCTGTCTGATTTGTTTGCTCGGATAAAGGGGGCTAGTTGGTTCACCAAGATAGATCTTCGAGGGGCGTATAACCTTGTGCGTATTAAACAGGGCGATGAATGGAAAACAGCATTTAATACGCCTGAGGGCCATTTTGAGTACCTGGTAATGCCATTCAGGCTTTCAAATGCTCCATCTGTGTTTCAGTCCTTTATGCATGACATCTTCCGAAAGTATCTGGATAGATTCATGATTGTATATTTGGATGATATTTTGGTCTTTTCGGATGATTGGGAGTCTCATGTGAAACAGGTCAGAATGGTATTCCAGGTCCTTCGTGCTAATTCCTTGTTTGTGAAGGGGTCTAAATGTCTCTTCAGAGTTCAGAAGGTTTCCTTTTTGGGCTTCATTTTTTCCCCTTCTACTATCGAGATGGATCCTGTTAAAGTTCAGGCCATTTATGATTGGACTCAACCTACATCTGTGAAGAGCCTCCAGAAATTCCTGGGCTTTGCTAATTTTTACCGTCGCTTCATCGCTAATTTTTCTAGTGTGGTAAAACCTTTGACTGATTTGACAAAGAAAGATTTCTGAAATTCTTAACCCTGTGTCATTTCGTTTGGTCCTTCCAGCTTCTTTTGCCATCCATAATGTGTTCCATAGGTTGTTGTTGCGGAGGTACGTGGCGCCTATGGTTCCCTCCGTTGATCCTCCTGCTCCGGTGTTGGTTGAGGGGGAGTTGGAGTATGTGGTGGAAAAAATTTTGGATTCTCGTATTTCGAGACGGAAGCTTCAGTACCTGGTTAAGTGGAAGGGCTATGGTCAGGAGGACAATTCCTGGGTTGTTGCCTCCGATGTCCATGCTGCCGATTTAGTTCGTGCCTTTCATTTGGCTCCTCCTGATCGGCCTGGGGGCCCTGGTGAGGGTTCGGTGACCCCTTCTCAAGGGGGGGGTACTGTTGTGAATTCCGTTCTCGTACTCCCTCCTGTGGTCATGAATGGTACTTTGGTTAGTTCTGCTCTTGGACTCCCTCTGGTGGCTTCGAGCGGAACTGCTGGTCACTGAGGTTGGCTTTATCACCTGCTCTCGTTTATTGCTATGCTGGCTTCCCTATTTAACTCCACTCAGATCGTTACTTCATGCCAGCTGTCAATGTATCAGTATTGGTTCAGATCTCTCTTGGACTTCTCTGAGGACCTGTCTACTCCAGCAGAAGCTAAGTCCCTGCTAGTTCATTTGTTGTTACTGCTGCCTGAATATATTTCTTAGTACTGCTAAATTCTTGTCCAGCTTACTATCATGATATTTCCTTGCTAGCTGGAAGCTCTGGGGTGCAGTTTTGCACCTCCACACCGTGAGTCGGTGTGGGGGTCTTTTTGCATACTCTGCGTGTTTTTTGTAGTTTTTTTGTGCTGACCGCATAGTTTCCTTTTCTATCCTCTGACTATTTAGTGAGTCTGGCCTCCTTTGCTTAAACCTGTTTCATTCCTGTGTTTGTGACTTTCCTCTTAACTCACAGTCAATATATGTGGGGGGCTGCCTTTACCTTTGGGGAATTTCTCTGAGGCAAGGTTAGGCTTTCATTTCTACCTTTAGGGGTAGTTAGCTCTTAGGCTGTGAAGAGGCGTCTAGGGAGAGTTAGGTACGCTCCACGGCTATTTCTAGTGTGTGTGATAAGAGTAGAGTTTGCGGTCAGCAGAGTTCCCACTTTCCCAGAGCTAGTTCCGATTTTGAGTTTACTCATCAGGTCATTCCGGGTGCTCCTAACCACCAGGTCCATAACAGTAAATATTAAACGCAGCTTAGCAGCCTATAGTGAACTTCAGAGGAAAATGCAATCACGCAGAAAGTCTATGAAGCACAGTTATTCTTAAGGATACTTGACACAAATAAGTCCTTGTTTTAGTCCAAACACAGATAGATATGTTTATATGGCAGTTCAAGCAATGTCTTATCTCAACCAGGAAGGCCTGGGTGATAATCTCAGGTTTAAGCAGAGCAGCAACAGCTTACATGTCCAGCAAATGCAGATGGGAGTAAACATGAGCAGCAGATGAAGGAGGATTACTGGAAACTGGTGTATGCAGCAGGAACTCAGAGCAGAGTAGCAGGATAACCACACAGGTTCACAGGAGCAGGTATATAGCCAGAGAGTCACCAGAGTCAGGAGCTGGATTCAAGGCAGAGTACTCTAGCACAGACTGAAGGCTGGGGTGGAGTTTTATAGCAGGAAGACACAGTGCACATGAGACCAAAGAAGCCATCTTGGAAAAGGGCAGTAATGCACAAAAGGTAATAAAAATGTTCAGAGTCCTGACACATAGATTAAATTTGTGGGACCAAATAGCTGAAAATTGGCATGTACAGTGGGGCAAAAAAGTATTTAGTCAGTCAGCAATAGTGCAAGTTCCACCACTTAAAAAGATGAGAGGCGTCTGTAATTTACATCATAGGTAGACCTCAACTATGGGAGACAAACTGTGAAAAGAAAATCCAGAAAATCACATTGTCTGTTTTTTTATCATTTTATTTGCATATTATGGTGGAAAATAAGTATTTGGTCAGAAACAAACAATCAAGATTTCTGGCTCTCACAGACCTGTAACTTCTTCTTTAAGAGTCTCCTCTTTCCTCCACTCATTACCTGTAGCAATGGCACCTGTTTAAACTTTTTATCAGTATAAAAAGACACCTGTGCACACCCTCAAACAGTCTGACTCCAAACTCCACTATGGTGAAGACCAAAGAGCTGTCAAAGGACACCAGAAACAAAATTGTAGCCCTGCACCAGGCTGGGAAGACTGAATCTGCAATAGCCAACCAGCTTGGAGTGAAGAAATCAACAGTGGGAGCAATAATTAGAAAATGGAAGACATTCAAGACCACTGATAATCTCCCTCGATCTGGGGCTCCACGTAAAATCCCACCCCGTGGGGGTCAGAATGATCACAAGAACGGTGAGCAAAAATCCCAGAACCACGCGGGGGGACCTAGTGAATGAACTGCAGAGAGCTGGGACCAATGTAACAAGGCCTACCATAAGTAACACACTACGCCACCATGGACTCAGATCCTGCAGTGCCAGACGTGTCCCACTGCTTAAGCCAGTACATGTCCGGGCCCGTCTGAAGTTTGCTAGAGAGCATTTGGATGATCCAGAGGAGTTTTGGGAGAATGTCCTATGGTCTGATGAAACCAAACTGGAACTGTTTGGTAGAAACACAACTTGTCGTGTTTGGAGGAAAAAGAATACTGAGTTGCATCCATCAAACACCATACCTACTGTAAAGCATGGTGGTGGAAACATCATGCTTTGGGGCTGTTTCTCTGCAAAGGGGCCAGGACGACTGATCCGGGTACATGAAAGAATGAATGGGGCCATGTATCGTGAGATTTTGAGTGCAAACCTCCTTCCATCAGCAAGGGCATTGAAGATGAAACGTGGCTGGGTCTTTCAACATGACAATGATCCAAAGCACACTGCCAGGGCAACGAAGGAGTGGCTACGTAAGAAGCATTTCAAGGTCCTGGAGTGGCCTAGCCAGTCTCCAGATCTCAACCCTATAGAAAACCTTTGGAGGGAGTTGAAAGTCCGTGTTGCCAAGCGAAAAGCCAAAAACATCACTGCTCTAGAGGAGATCTGCATGGAGGAATGGGCCAACATACCAACAACAGTGTGTGGCAACCTTGTGAAGACTTACAGAAAACGTTTGACCTCTGTCATTGCCAACAAAGGATATATTACAAAGTATTGAGATGAAATTTTGTTTCTGACCAAATACTTATTTTCCACCATAATATTCAAATAAAATGATAAAAAACAGACAATGTGATTTTCTGGATTTTTTTTTCTCAGTTTGTCTCCCATAGTTGAGGTCTATCTATGATGTAAATTACAGACGCCTCTCATCTTTTTAAGTGGTGGAACTTGCACTATTGCTGACTGACTAAATACTTTTTTGCCCCACTGTACATATGTATTCACTCCTTTTGCTATGAAAATTTCTGGTGCAAGCAATTACTTTCTTAAGTCACATACTTAGTGAAAGAAAGTACACTTGTGTGCAATCTACCGTATTTTTCGGACCATAAGGCGCACTTTTTTCCTCAAATTTTTTTGAGAAAATGGGGGTGCATCTTATGGTTGGGATGCACTTACCAGGAGACAAATCCCTGTCTGATGCACGGCAGTTTGGAAGATGATTGGTGGTGCGGGGGCTCCGCCGGCATTTGTGGAAATCCCGGAGCCCCAGCACATCCATGCCGGGCTGGTGCGCGGCACTTTTGCAGATGATCAGTGGTGTGGGGGCTCCATCGGCTTTTTTTGAAAGGCTGGAGTCCCTGCACTTCCATTGTTGTAATGATGAGTTTATCTTCATGAAAATGGCTGCCACATCCGGACCTTCATCAGAACAATTATACTGGTATAATGGGAAATACGTATATCCTGTCAAAACTGGTTCCAACAGAGTTTTCAAAGAAGCCTGGATGCGAAGAGAAATCCTGAGTGTGTCCACGCACATGGAGGGCGACAGAAGTCGTGTGGTGAGTTGCACTAATTGTTCTGATGAAGGTCCGGATGTGGACCGAAAACGTTCAACTTTTGTCTCTATGGATGCACATTGAATAAATAACTATCCACGCTAAAGTATTTTTGAGTGCCAAGTTTCTCTATTGTCTGCTATCTGATGTACAGTTGAAACCAGAAGTTTACATACACTTTATAAAAGACACATATGCATGTTTTTCTCAATATTTGACATGAAATCAGAATAAACCTTTTCCATTTTAGGTCAATTAGGATTACCATAATTATAAATATTTGCCAAATGCCAGAATAATAAGAGAGAGAATGTTTTAAGACATTTTTTAAATATTTACTTCAAAGTCAAAAGTTTGCACACACTAAGATTACTATGCTTTTAAACAATTCTAGACTGCTCATATGATGATGCCATGTGTTTGGAAGCTTCTTTTTTGACATCTGAGTTAATTAAAAACACTCCTGTGGATGTATTTTAATGCACACCTGAAACACACTGCTCTTTGTGTAGCATCTTGGGAAAGTATCAAGAAATCAGCCAAGATATCAGGAAGAGAATTGTGGACTTACACATGCCTGGCTCATCCTTAGGTACAATTTCAAGATACCTGAATGTGCATTGTTCTCTGTACAAACAATTATAATCAAGTACAAACAATATGGGAATGTCAAGACATCATAATGCTCAGGAAGAAGAGGGGTTCTGTGTCCCAGAGATGAATGTGCTTTGGTCCAACATGTGCATATCAACACAAGAACAAAAGTAAAAGACCTTGTGAAGATGATGGTGGAAACTGGTATTATTATGTCAATATCCACAGTGAAATGAGTACTGTCAGGAAGAAGCCATTACTTCAAAAAAACATGAAAAAGCCACATTAATATTTGCAAATGCACACAGAAACAAATGCCTTAATTTTTGGAGACATGTCCTGTGGGCTGAACTTTTTGTACATAATGACCATCATTGCATTTGGAAGAAACAGGGAAAAGCTTGGAAGCCTAAGAACACCATCCCAACTGTAAAACACGGTGATGGCAGCATCATGTTGTGAGGTTATTTTGCTGCAGGAGGAACTGGTGCACTTCACGAAATAGATGGCATCATGAGAAAAGAAGATTATGTGGCAATACTGAAGCAACATCTCAAGACATCAGCCAGGAAGTTAAAGTTTGGGTGGACAATGACCAAAAGCATACTGCCAAAATGGTAACAAAGTGACTTCAGGATAACAAAGTCAATGTTATGGAGTGGCCATCACAAAGCCCTGATCTCAATCCTATTGAAAATGTATGGGCAAAGCTGAAAAGACGGGTGCGAGCAAGGCGACCTACAAACCTGGATTAGTTACACCAGTTTTGTCAGGAGGAATGGGCCCAAATTCTGCTCAACTATTGTTAGAAGCTTGTGGAAGGATATCCCAAGTTTTACTCAAGTCATACCCAAGTGCAATGGTACCAAATACTAATGAAATGTATGTAACCTTTTGACTTTTGCAGTAAGTAAATTCCTTAAAACATTCTCTCTCTCTCTCTCTCTCTCTCATTATTCTGGCATTTGGCAAATATTAATAATTCTGATAATCCTAATTGACCTAAAACGGGAAAGGTTTATTCTGATTTCATGTCAGATATTGAGAAAATCATGCATAGGCGTCTTTTTATATAGTGTATGTAAACTTCAGGTTTCAACTGTATATACAGTTCACCAGTTTGTTCAGTAAAGAAAAGTTTATTTTTGCACTATGGTCTTCCTTATTCATCTCTACTTTGTTGGGTCCTGGCCTGCCATGTCAACCAGCAGCATGCGATCTGCAGTGGTGTATTGCTCAGGTAATAACACAGACACTCAGCCAGGATCCCCCTTTTTTCTGCAATATCTGTGAGGACACAGAAACATCCCACGGCCAGAGTGTCTGCCAGTTTTACACGCTTGTCAGATGATTGGCAGCCTGTTCCGACCGAACGAGTATTGTGATAGAAATGTCCCTAGGAATGCTAGCTCATGATAATAGTTTGGAGTAAATGTAATTTTAGCCAGATGTCTAATATGCAGTAAGATATCACAGTCAACAAAACAGTCCAGATATTTGATGTTTTTTTTCCTAATTGGTTAGTTTCTTGATTAGTTGCATCCGGTGTGATTGAGAAAGCATCAGATTTTAAAATGTCTGGACTTATGAGGGATTATGTTCAATGGTTGAAAAATGGACCTATTTCTTTCTGCCATGTCTGGGTACCATTGTCAGTGTTATAATTTTGAACTTGTGAATTTTGCTCCCAGCTGTATTTCGATGAACATGTAACCTTTTTGTATAATTTTCCTTGTTTCTGGCAATTATCTCTCCCTTTAACTTTGTAGACCATTCTCTTGACAACCCCAGAATGTTACTGTACTGAAGGTCATTACCCATGAAGAATGCATAACATGAGCATAATGCATAACACACAGTGCGGGGCTGGGATTCCAAAGGTGGCTGGCCGCACTGCCCGCACAGGCGCAGTCTGCAAGCCTGGCTGGGACGTCAAACGGCCAGAGCTTACTGCGCCTGCGCAGCACAGTAGTACACAGCGCAGGCGCCGGTTTTGAAACGTAAACAGCGCTGAGGGGGCGGCGCCGAAAGCCCCTCAAGATTGGAGTGACGGCAGAGTAGCGGTTCAAGCTGGGGAGTGAGGACCCGCCTCCCTGGCTAACGACAGGTATTTTGGCTAAGTTTCAAAACACTTTATTTTGGGAATACTTGAACCAAAAACTAAAAGAGCCACCTTGTTAGAATGCAGCATTACAGCTGCACAAGGTGGCTCTTTTAGTTTATAACGGCTGGAGGGGGGTGACAGTGGCCCTTTAAGGGTATGTGCTCAAAATGTCTTTTTAGGCTGGTGAACCCACCCAATTTTGTAAACGAAAGAAACTTCAGGAAATGACCCTGTTTTTTTTCTGAATCATCTTTTGTATCTTGTTTTTTTTTGTTTTCCATTGGTTTTTGAGTAGTCTCTTTTACTGATATTTTCCAGTCATTATGTTTTACTCCACTGAATAATGATGAGACAGCTTGTGATTATTTAAGCTATTTAAGCAAAGATGCTGGCAAAATTCTTAAAAGGAAACCCAGGTAAATTCTGGTCATTTTTTGACCCATTCTATTGACTTCTTTTGTAAATCATAGAACATTCTTCAGAACAGAAAACACCTGAAGAATCGTCAGCCCACTTCTATTAATTGCTTGTCAGCTTTGGAAACCTCAAGCAGTTAATAATTAATATTGTTTAACATATCGTTTAACATATGAACAGCACATCATTTTTGCAAAGAAATGCACAAGTTCATTATTTTCAGCATCTTCAGAGAGCTTTTTCCTGTGGTTTTTGGAGTAGAATCCATGTGAAAAACCCATTGCGTGTACAAACAATCAGGTTACGTTCCTACAATGAATTTTTGGTGAGTTTTTAGGTTGCGTATTTTTGAAAAAAAATGCACGAAACCCATTTTACATACCGTAATAGGTGCGGAAATGGTGCAGGAAATATCTGCAACATCAAAAACTCACCAAAAGCTCATCGTCAGAATGTAGCCTAAGCATACATTCATGTGGCAAGGAAAAAGTCCATTGTGCACTTTGCCACAAATCTACTGCACACCTGCAGGCAAAATGATTTTGTTCCAAATTTTACTTTCTTCCCTACAAATCCACTGCAAAAACCATCAACAAGCTAAGTATGTCTGAATGTGGCCTTGAAGGTGGATTCACATTTGTAATCATTTGTTATGGACAAATCAACAATAAAATGTTCATGTCTTACATGTAGAATTTTCTATGTATCCAATCTGGTCCGCCATGGTACTGGGTCTGCCCGTTATATCTGTGGTCTAGGGTTGAGCGACTTTCATTTTTTTAAGATCGAGTAGGGTTTTGGGAAACCCGATTTTGTCCAGAGTCGAGTCGAGTGCAGTCGGCCGATTATCGCTAAAAGTCGGGGATCGACCGAAACACGAAACCCAATGCAAGTCAATGGGGAAGCATAGTCGGCAGTGAGTGGAGGCCAGGAAAACACCTACAGTGCCCATTTTAATGCCAAAAACATCCATTCTTGTTTCTGAAGCTTGCCAATCTTAATTAACTGTATAATAATAGTTGGGCATAGGGAATTGGGGGAAAGTTGTGGGGGGAGTAGGGCTGGCTCAAGTTTTTCGTGGGCCCAGGAAATGCGGACTACGTCACGGCGGTGTTGCAGGGAAAGGTAAGTATTTAAAAGTTGCAAGTGCTGTGATCCTGAGCAAGCAGGGGGGGGCCCACTCGTTCGCATTGCCACTGGCACAGGGCCCCTCAAAGTACGGCGGTGTGTTTGCATGGCGGGGGCGCCTCCCACCAGCAGCGACACTTTTGCGTACTCTGAGGGGCCCTGTGCCAGTGACGTCGCCAACGAGTATGCCCCCCCACCTGATGAAGGAACCTGCACTTTCATCTGCACCTTCCTCTTTGTCCCTGTGTAAGGTGGTATAACATGCGGGAAGGGGAACCTTACTTTCAGCAGGGTCAGATTCTGGCTGTGTAGAGTACAAGGGGAATGTAGTGGTCTAGGTCAATGTACCAGCAGACTCATTTAGCAGTGGCTGGGCAATGGGCAGGATGAGGAGGAAACAGATATAGGGCCAAAGAATAAAGTAGGCTACATGCAGTTCAAAATTGGTAACAGGACTAAACAGGCGGCATTGCTTTGTTCAGTGGAGTAGCAAACCCAAGAGCAGCAGACACTGTTTCAAGGGCCTAACCACACTAGTAGGCCAAATGCAGTTTAATATCTGATAGTATAGGGCGAAAGCCAGAATGTGGAAGCTCAGCTTTGTTCAGTTGAGGACAACACCAGGGAGGGGCAGACACCTTTAGTAGGCCGGAAAAGCCTATTGCATTTTTTAAAATGGTAATTTGGAGCAGAAGGTTGAAGCTCAGCTTTATTTAGTTGAGGGCAACACCAGGGAGGGGCAGAAGCCGTTAGTAGGCCCTAACCACCATTTTTTTTTTTTAAAACCACTTAATGAGAGCCGGAAGGTTGAAGCTCAGCTTTATTTAGTTGAGGACAACACCAGGCAGGGGCACACAGAGAGACACCTTTAGTAGGCCGGAAAAGCCTATTGCATTTTTTAAAATGGTAATTTGGAGCAGAAGGTTGAAGCTCAGCTTTATTTAGTTGAGGGCAACACCAGGGAGGGGCAGAAGCCGTTAGTAGGCCCTAACCACCATTTTTTTTTTTTAAAACCACTTAATGAGAGCCGGAAGGTTGAAGCTCAGCTTTATTTAGTTGAGGACAACACCAGGCAGGGGCACACAGACAGACACCTTTAGTAGGCCGGAAAAGCCTATTGCATTTTTTAAAATGGTAATTTGGAGCAGAAGGTTGAAGCTCAGCTTTATTTAGTTGAGGACAACACCAGGCAGGGGCACACAGACAGACACCTTTAGTAGGCCGGAAAAGCCTATTGCATTTTTTAAAATGGTAATTTGGAGCAGAAGGTTGAAGCTCAGCTTTATTTAGTTGAGGGCAACACCAGGGAGGGGCAGAAGCCGTTAGTAGGCCCTAACCACCATTTTTTTTTTTTAAAACCACTTAATGAGAGCCGGAAGGTTGAAGCTCAGCTTTATTTAGTTGAGGGCAACACCAGGGAGGGGCAGAAGCCGTTAGTAGGCCCTAACCAAAGTTGAAGGCCAAATGCAGTTTAATTTCTGATACTATAGGCCGAAAGCCAGAAGGTGGAAGCTCCGATTTAGACAGTGGAGGACAATTTGAATTAGGGACTGCAGACAGACTTAGTAGGCTGTCCCCTGTGGACCATGCATCCACCACATTAACCCATTGCGCCGTAATGGACACGTAATCTTCCGTGGCCATGCCTACAGGTCCATGCGTCTGTTGTCAGGTGCACCTTTGTACTCACAGATTGCCAGAGTGCATGGACAATGCGGTCTTCTACATGCTGGTGGAGGGTTGGGATGGCTTTTCTCGCAAAAGAAGTGTCGACTGGTTAGCTTGTAGCGTGGTACAGCGTAGTCCATCATGGCCTTATTAATAGTAAATAAAATATATAACTAGGCTCTATGAACTTTTAAATAGGTTCCAGGGGTACACGGGCAGCATTGGTGTGGTCAGTGGAGGAGTATTGCAAGTAGGGGCTGCAGACAGGCTATCAAAGGCCTAAAATAACAAACAGTAGGCAGTCATGGCAGTTTTACATCGGTTACATGGATACACAGGCAGGCACTCCAGGCAGCATTGTGGTCAGTGGAGGAGTATTGCAAGTAGGGGCCGCAGACAGGCTATCAAAGGCCTAAAATAACAAACAATAGGCTCATTGCAGTTTTACAGCGGTTACATGGATAGACGGGCAGGCAGCTTGGTGGTGAGTGGAGGAGTATTTAAAGTAGGGACCGCAGACAGGCTATCAAAGGCCTAACATAACAAACAATAGGCTCATGGCAGTTTTACAGCGGTTACATGGATACACGGGCAGGCAGCTTGGTGGTCAGTGGAGGAGTATTTAAAGTAGGGACCGCAGACAGGCTTCAAAGGCCTAACATAAGAAAATGGGCTGGCTGTAGGCACTTTATAATTGGTTCCAGGGGTACACGGGCAGCAGTGGTCTGGCCAGTGGAGGACTAGTGGAAGGAGGGACCGCAGACAGGCTTCAAAGGCCTAACATAAGAAAATGGGCTGGCTGTAGGCACTTTATAATTGGTTCCAGGGGTACACGGGCAGCAGTGGTCTGGTCAGTGGAGGACTAGTGGAAGGAGGGACCGCAGACAGGCTTCAAAGGCCTAACATAAAAAAATGGGCTGGCTGTAGGCACTTTATAATTGGTTCCAGGGGTACACGGGCAGCAGTGGTCTGGTCAGTGGAGGACTAGTGGAAGGAGGGACCGCAGACAGGCTTCAAAGGCCTAAAATAACAAACAATAGGCTCATGGCAGTTTTACAGCGGTTACATGGATACACGGGCAGGCAGCTTGGTGGTCAGTGGAGGAGTATTTAAAGTAGGGACCGCAGACAGGCTTCAAAGGCCTAACATAAGAAAATGGGCTGGCTGTAGGCACTTTATAATTGGTTCCAGGGGTACACGGGCAGCAGTGGTCTGGTCAGTGGAGGACTAGTGGAAGGAGGGACCGCAGACAGGCTTCAAAGGCCTAACATAAAAAAATGGGCTGGCTGTAGGCACTTTATAATTGGTTCCAGGGGTACACGGGCAGCAGTGGTCTGGTCAGTGGAGGACTAGTGGAAGGAGGGACCGCAGACAGGCTTCAAAGGCCTAAAATAACAAACAATAGGCTCATGGCAGTTTTACAGCGGTTACATGGATACACGGGCAGGCAGCTTGGTGGTCAGTGGAGGAGTATTTAAAGTAGGGACCGCAGACAGGCTTCAAAGGCCTAACATAAGAAAATGGGCTGGCTGTAGGCACTTTATAATTGGTTCCAGGGGTACACGGGCAGCAGTGGTCTGGCCAGTGGAGGACTAGTGGAAGGAGGGACCGCAGACAGGCTTCAAAGGCCTAACATAAAAAAATGGGCTGGCTGTAGGCACTTTATAATTGGTTCCAGGGGTACACGGGCAGCAGTGGTCTGGTCAGTGGAGGACTAGTGGAAGGAGGGACCGCAGACAGGCTTCAAAGGCCTAAAATAACAAACAATAGGCTCATGGCAGTTTTACAGCGGTTACATGGATACACGGGCAGGCAGCTTGGTGGTCAGTGGAGGAGTATTTAAAGTAGGGACCGCAGACAGGCTTCAAAGGCCTAACATAACAAACAATAGGCTCATGGCAGTTTTACAGCGGTTACATGGATACACGGGCAGGCAGCTTGGTGGTCAGTGGAGGAGTATTTAAAGTAGGGACCGCAGACAGGCTTCAAAGGCCTAACATAAGAAAATGGGCTGGCTGTAGGCACTTTATAATTGGTTCCAGGGGTACACGGGCAGCAGTGGTCTGGTCAGTGGAGGACTAGTGGAAGGAGGGACCGCAGACAGGCTTCAAAGGCCTAACATAAAAAAATGGGCTGGCTGTAGGCACTTTATAATTGGTTCCAGGGGTACACGGGCAGCAGTGGTCTGGTCAGTGGAGGACTAGTGGAAGGAGGGACCGCAGACAGGCTTCAAAGGCCTAACATAAAAAAATGGGCTGGCTGTAGGCACTTTATAATTGGTTCCAGGGGTACACGGGCAGCAGTGGTCTGGCCAGTGGAGGACTAGTGGAAGGAGGGACCGCAGACAGGCTTCAAAGGCCTAACATAAAAAAATGGGCTGGCTGTAGGCACTTTATAATTGGTTCCAGGGGTACACGGGCAGCAGTGGTCTGGTCAGTGGAGGACTAGTGGAAGGAGGGACCGCAGACAGGCTTCAAAGGCCTAAAATAACAAACAATAGGCTCATGGCAGTTTTACAGCGGTTACATGGATACACGGGCAGCTTGGTGGTGAGTGGAGGAGTAGTGCAAGGAGTGTCTGTCCCAGTACTCCCAAAATATAAATAGATGTTAATGTCTCGCAAAACAACCAAAACAAAAAAAAAGGTGGCATACTTAGGTACAGGGGTGGGCTCATCTGCTGAGTTTCTGACATAGTAATTTGGCAGTAACTATTTAATGGTGCCATATAGGACACAGACACAGACTACTTTAAGTTGCATCGTAGATGTCTACAAATTTGTATTGTCAGTGCCAGACATTGAATGATGTCAGCGAATAGACTAAAGATTGGTGGAGCTGTGCGACATAATTTTGCATGTGGTAGAGCACATTTTGAGCTGGGGTAGGGGGGAACTCTCTAGAGGCCGGCGGGACCGCCCCAGGGCCCCTCATTTTACAACGGTGTGTCTGACGTTGGGTGTGCACCACCACCGCCAGAGACACTACATTGTACTATGAGGGACCCAGTAGCAATGCCGTCAACCAAAAGCGAGCACACCCACCTCTTCAGACAAACAGCAGTCTCACGGGTGCTTGCGCCAAGTCGCGATACCACGGCCCCGTGTGGGGAGTTTGGCCATTTAGGGAGGTGTAAACATGTCGTATGCTGTACAATCAGCTGCAGCAAATTAGACATTAGAAAAGTAATTCACAGGCAAGAGCCTTTCATAGGAAAGCTAGGTGTCGGCCGGGCAAGGTGGGGCAAAAGATTTCGAAATCCAGTTGTGGTTCATTTTAATGAATGTTAGATCGTCAACATTTTGGGTAGCCAGACGAGTCCTTTTTTCGGTTAATATTGAACCTGCAGCACTGAATACTCTTTCTGATAGGACACTTGCTGCCGGGCAAGCAAGCTCCTGCAATGCATATTCTGCCAATTCTGGCCAGGTGTCTAATTTGGAGGCCCAGTAATCAAATGGGAATGACGGTTGAGGGAGAACATCGATAAGGGATGAAAAATAGTTAGTAACCATACTGGACAAATGTTGTCTCCTGTCACTTTCAATTGATGCAGCAGTACCTGTCCTGTCTGCGGTCATAGCAAAATCACTCCACAACCTGGTCAGAAAACCCCTCTGTCCAACGCCACTTCTGATGTGTGCACCCCTAACACTCCTAGTCTGCTGCCCCCTGGAGCTCGTGTGAGAACGATCACGTGCGCTGTGTGCTGGGAATGCCTGAAGCAAACGGTCAACAAGAGTTGATTGTTTGGTTGCTAATATTAGTTCCAAGTTCTCATGTGGCATAATATTTTGCAATTTGCCTTTATAGCGTGGATCAAGGAGGCAGGCCAACCAGTAATCGTCATCGTTCATCATTTTCGTAATGCGTGTGTCCCTTTTTAGGATACGTAAGGCATAATCCGCCATGTGGGCCAAAGTTCCAGTTGTCAAATCTCCGGTTGTGATTGGTTGAGGGGCAGTTGCAGGCAAATCTACGTCACTTGTGTCCCTCAAAAAACCAGAACCCGGCCGTGACACGCAACCAATTTCCTGTGCCCCCGGGAAAGGTTCGGCATTAAAAATATACTCATCCCCATCATCCTCCTCGTCCTCCACCTCCTCTTCGCCCGCTACCTCGTCCTGTACACTGCCCTGACCAGACAATGGCTGACTGTCATCAAGGCTTTCCTCTTCCTCTGGTGCAGACGCCTGCTCCTTTATGTGCGTCAAACTTTGCATCAGCAGACGCATTAGGGGGATGCTCATGCTTATTACGGCGTTGTCTGCACTAACCAGCCGTGTGCATTCCTCAAAACACTGAAGGACTTGACACATGTCTTGTATCTTAGACCACTGCACACCTGACAACTCCATGTCTGCCATCCTACTGCCTGCCCGTGTATCCTCCCACAAATAAATAACAGCACGCCTCTGTTCGCACAGTCTCTGAAGCATGTGCAGTGTTGAGTTCCACCTTGTTGCAACGTCTATGATTAGGCGATGCTGGGGAAGGTTCAAAGACCGCTGATAGGTCTGCATACGGCTGGCGTGTACAGGCGAACGTCGGATATGTGAGCAAAGTGCACGCACTTTGAGGAGCAGGTCGGAGAACCCAGGATAAGTTTTCAATAAGCACTGCACCACCAGGTTTAAGGTGTGAGCCAGGCAAGGAATGTGTTTCAGTTGGGAAAGGGAGATGGCAGCCATGAAATTCCTTCCGTTATCACTCACTACCTTGCCTGCCTCAAGATCTACTGTGCCCAGCCACGACTGTGTTTCTTGTTGCAAGAACTCGGACAGAACTTCCGCGGTGTGTCTGTTGTCGCCCAAGCACTTCATAGCCAATACAGCCTGCTGACGCTTGGCAGTAGCTGGCCCATAATGGGACAACTGGTGTGCAACAGTGTCATCTGCCGATGGAGTGGTTGGCAGACTGCGTTCTGTGGAAGAGCTGTAGCTTCTGCAGGAGGACGAGGAGGAGGAGGAGGAGGGGGTGCGAACGCCTACAGCCAACTGTTTCCTAGACCGTGGGCTAGGCACAACTGTCCCTAAATTGATGTCGCCTGTGGACCCTGCATCCACCACATTCACCCAGTGTGCCGTGATGGACACATAACGTCCCTGGCCATGCCTACTGGTCCATGCATCTGTAGTCAGGTGCACCTTTGTACTCACAGATTGCCTGAGTGCATGGACGATGCGCTGTTTAACATGCTGGTGCAGGGCTGGGATGGCTTTTCTGGAAAAAAAGTGTCGACTGGGTAGCTCGTATCGTGGTTCAGCGTACTCCATCAGGGCTTTGAAAGCTTCGCTTTCAACTAACCGGTAGGGCATCATCTCTAACGAGATTAGTCTAGCTATGTGGGCGTTAAAACACTGTGTACGCGGATGCGAGGATAAGTACTTCCTTTTTCTAACCAGAGTCTCATGTAGGGTGAGCTGGACTGGAGAGCTGGAGATCGTGGAACTTTCGGGTGTGCCGGTGTACATGGCAGACTGAGAGACGGTTGGAGACGGTATTGTTTCCGCCGGTGCCCTAGATGCAATATTTCCTCCTACAAAACTGGTGATTCCCTGACCCTGACTGCTTTTGGCTGGCAAAGAAACCTGCACAGATACTGCCGGTGGTGCGGAAAATGGTGGCCTTACAGTGACGGAAGGGATGTTGCGTTGCTGACTAGCTTCATTGGCCGAGGGTGCTACAACCTTGAGGGACGTTTGGTAGTTAGTCCAGGCTTGAAAATGCATGGTGGTTAAGTGTCTATGCATGCAACTAGTATTTAGACTTTTCAGATTCTGACCTCTGCTTAAGCTAGTTGAACATTTTTGACAGATGACTTTGCGCTGATCAGTTGGATGTTGTTTAAAAAAATGCCAGACTGCACTCTTCCTAGACTCGGATCCCTTTTCAGGGATTGCAGACTGAGCTTTAACCGGATGGCAACGCTGTGCTCCAACAGGTTTTGGCTTTGACACGCGTTTTGGGCCAGATACGGGCCCGGCAGATGGAACCTGTTGCGATGTTGATGCCTGCTGCGGCCCCTCCTCCACCTCCGCTTCTGAACTACTGCCGCCTGCACCCTGTTCCCCCAATGGCTGCCAATCGGGGTCAATAACTGGGTCATCTATTACCTCCTCTTCGAGCTCGTGTGCAACTTCGTCTGTGTCACTGTGTCGGTCGGTGGTATAGCGTTCGTGGCGGGGCAACATAGTCTCATCAGGGTCTGATTGTGGATCTGTACCCTGAGAGGGCAATGTGGTGGTCTGAGTCAAAGGAGCAGCATAGTACTCTGGCTGTGGCTGTGCATCAGTGCACTCCATGTCAGAATATACTTGTAATGGGCATGGCCTGTTAAATGTTTCACTTTCTAAGCCAGGGACGGTATGTGTAAAGAGCTCCATGGAGTGACCTGTTGTGTCGCCTGCTGCATCCTTCTCTCTTGTTGTAGTTTTTGCTGAGGAGGACAAGGAAGCGACTTGTCCCTGACCATGAACATCCACAAGCGACGCGCTGCTTTTACATTTACCAGTTTCGGAAGAGGAGGCAAAAGAGCTAGAGGCTGAGTCTGCAATGTAAGCCAAAACTTGCTGTTGCTGCTCCGCCTTTAAAAGCGGTTTTCCTACTCCCAGAAAAGAGAGCGTTCGAGGCCTTGTGTAGCCTGACGACGAAACTGGCTCCACAGCTCCAGACTTAGGTGGAATATTTTTATCCCCACGACCACCTGATGCTCCACTACCACTACCATCATTACCAGCTGACAATGAACGCCCACGACGACCTCTTGCACCAGACTTCCTCATTGTTTTAAAATCTTAACCAAAGTAACTTTATTTGTTGCTGTCAAACAACTTACACGGTGAGCTATAACTTCAGTATGATTTCAATATCCCTTAACAGGTTGGTGAGACCACAAGGAAAATCAGGCACAATGTTACACACTCTGTTTTCTGTGGCACAAAATCACAGAGATGACACACACGCAGGACTGTCACTCAAGCACTAATGTCAATATTAATCTCCCACCTAATTTATTTATTTTTTTTCTCAGGGAGACTTTAGAAACCAAATAATATTAAAAAAAAAAAAAAAAAAAGGCTTTCTATGGCCCACAATTAGAGAGAGAGAGGTGGCACACCCAGGAGTCAAGACTGGCGCACAAGCTGAAAGGGCAATATTACTCTCCCACTGTTTTTTTAAGTTTTTTTTTTATTTCAGGGAGACTTTAGAAACCAAATAATATAAAAAAAAAAAAAAAAAAAAAAAAAATAGGCTTTCTATAGCCCACTGAATGAGAGAGAGAGGTGGCACACCCAGGAGTCAAGACTGGCACACAAGCTGAAAGGGCAATATTACTCTGCCACTGTTTTTTTATGTTTTTTTTTTTTTTCAGGGAGACTTTAGAAACCCAATAATATTTAAAAAAATAAATAAATAGGCTTTCTATGGCCCACTGAATGAGAGGGAGAGAGGTGGCACACCCTGGAGTCAAGACTGGCACACAAGCTGAAAGGGCAATATTACTCTCCCACTGTTTTTTTATGTATTTTTTTTTTTCAGGGAGACTTTAGAAACCCAATAATATTTTAAAAAAAAAATAAATAGGCTTTCTATGGCCCACTGAATGAGAGGGAGAGAGGTGGCACACCCAGGAGTCAAGCCTGGCACACAAGCTGAAAGGGCAATATTACTCTCCCACTGTTTTTTATGTATTTTTTGTTTTTTAAGGGAGACTTTAGAAACCCAATAATATTTTAAAAAAAAAATAAATAGGCTTTCTATGGCCCACTGAATGAGAGGGAGAGAGGTGGCACACCCAGGAGTCAAGACTGGCACACAAGCTGAAAGGGCAATATTACTCTCCCACTGTTTTTTTATGTTTTTTTTTTTTTTTTTCAGGGAGACTTTAGAAACCAAATAATAAGAAAATAAATAAATAAATAAATAGGCTTTCTATAGCCCACTGAATGAGAGATAGCACACACAGCAGTGGCACACAAGCCCTGACTGAGGCCAATATTTTTCTCCCACTGATTGATGTAGTGTTTTTGTGTTGAGGTAGATTTTAGAACAGAAATCAAGGAAAAAAAAAAAAATGCTTTCTATGGCCCACTGAATGAGAGAGAGGTGGCACACCCAGGAGTCAAGACTGGCACACAAGCTGAAAGGGCAATATTACTCTCCCACTGTTTTTTTATGTATTTTTTGTTTTTTAAGGGAGACTTTAGAAACCCAATATTATTTAAAAAAAAAAATAAATAGGCTTTCTATGGCCCACTGAATGAGAGGGAGAGAGGTGGCACACCCAGGAGTCAAGCCTGGCACACAAGCTGAAAGGGCAATATTACTCTCCCACTGTTTTTTTATGTATTTTTTGTTTTTTAAGGGAGACTTTAGAAACCCAATAATATTTTTTTAAAAAAATAAATAGGCTTTCTATGGCCCACTGAATGAGAGGGAGAGAGGTGGCACACCCAGGAGTCAAGACTGGCACACAAGCTGAAAGGGCAATATTACTCTCCCACTGTTTTTTTAGGTATTTTTTTTTTTTTCAGGGAGACTTTAGAAACCAAATAATATTAAAAAAAAAAAAAAAAAAAAAATAGGCTTGCTATAGCCCACTGAATGAGAGATAGCACACACAGCAGTGGCACACAAGCCCTGACTGAGGCCAATATTTTTCTCCCACTGATTGATGTAGTGTTTTTGTGTTGAGGTAGAATTTAGAACACAAATCACGGAAAAAATAAATAGGCTTTCTATGGCCCACTCAGTGAGAGATGGCACACACAGGGATGGCACTGTAGCAGAAATGCCAATCTTAATCTCCCACAAAAAAAACAAAAAAAAAACAGGGACTGTCCTACAATTACTATCTCCCTGCAGTAATGTAAGCCAGGTATGGCAGGCAGCAATAGGAGTGGACTGATGCACAAATTAAATAAAAAGTGTGGACAAACAAAAAAGATAGCTGTGCAGAAAGGAAGGAACAAGAGGATATGTGCTTTGAAAAAAGCAGTTGGTTTCCACAGTGGCGTACACACAGCAATACAGCTATCACGGAGCCTTCTAGGGCAGCCCAATGAGCTACAGCGCTGAGGGGAAAAAAAAAAAAAAATAGCTTCCACAGTCCCTGCACACCGAAGGTGGTGTTGGACAGTGGAAATCGCTGCAGCACAAGCGGTTTGGTGGTTAGTGGACCCTGCCTAACGCTCTCCCTGCTTCTGACGAAGCGGCAGCAACCTGTCCCTAAGCTCAGATCAGCAGCAGTAAGATGGCGGTCGGCGGGAACGCCCCTTTATAGCCCCTGTGACGCCGCAGACAGCAAGCCAATCACTGCAATGCCCTTCTCTAAGATGGTGGGGACCAGGATCTATGTCATCACGCTGCCCACACTCTGCGTTCACCTTCATTGGCTGAGAAATGGCGCTTTTCGCGTCATTGAAACGCGACTTTGGCGCGAAAGTCGCGTACCGCATGGCCGACAAGCACAGGGGTCGGATCGGGTTTCATGAGACGCCGACTTAGCCAAAAGTCGGCGACTTTTGAAAATGATCGACCCGTTTCGCTCAACCCTACTGTGGTCTGGTACTCTAGGCAACTTTGGTTGCCTTCTCCATAATCCTGTAGAATGTAAGCCTGCAAGGGCAGGGTCCTCTTCCCTCTGCACCAGTCTGTCATTGTTAGCTTGTTTACTGTGATATTTGTATTTTGATGTAACCCCATCTAATATACAGCACCATGGAATTAATGGTGCTATATAAATAAATAAATAAATAATAATAATATTGATTTTTCTATTGAGCAATGTGTATAATTATTCCACATGTCAAAATGCCAGACTGTATTAATTTAGGGAATTGGACAGTCAATGAAACCATGTCTTTGTGCAACACAGAAAAGGTGAACGGTTGGACTCTACATGCCTGGTTCTCACCGTGAAGCATGGAGGAGGAGGTGTGATGGTATGAGGGTGCTTTGCTGGTGACACTGTTGGGGATTTATTCAAAATTGAAGGCATACTAAACCAGCATGGCTACCACAGCATCTTGCAGTGGCATGCTATTCCATCTGGTTTGCGTTTAGTTGGTCCATCATTTATTTTTCAACAGGACAATGACCCCAAACACAACTCCAGGCTGTGTAAGGGCTATTTGACCAAGAAGGAGAGTGATGTGGTGCTACGCCAGATGACCTGGCCTCCACAGTCACCAGACCTGAACCCAATCGAGATGGTTTGGGGTGAGCTGGACCACAGAGTGAAGGCAAAAGGGCTAACAAGTGCTAAGCATCTCTGGGAACTCCTTCAAGATTGTTGGAAGACCATTTCCGGTGACTACCTCTTGAAGCTCATCAAGAGAATGCCAAGAGTGTGCAAAGCAGTCATCAAAGCAAAATGTGGCTACTTTGAAGAACCTAGAATATAAGACATATTTTCAGTTGTTTCACACTTTTTTGTTAAGTATATAATTCCACATGTGTTAACTCATAGTTTTGATGCCTTCAGTGTGAATTTACAATTTTCATAGTCATGAAAATACAGAAAAATCTTTAAATGAGAAGGTGTGTCCAAACCTTTGCTCTGCACTGTATCACTGTATATATACACTCACCGGCCACTTTATTAGGTACACCATGCTAGTAACGGGTTGGACCCCCTTTTGCCTTCAGAACTGCCTCAATTCTTCGTGGCATAGATTCAACAAGGTGCTGGAAGCATTCCTCAGAGATTTTGGTCCATATTGACATGATGGCATCACACAGTTGCCGCAGATTTGTCGGCTGCACATCCCAAAGATGCTCCATACAAGGCAGGATGGATCCATGCTTTCATGTTGTTTACGCCAAATTCTGATCCTACCATCCGAATGTCGCAGCAGAAATCGAGACTCATCAGACCAAGCAACGTTTTTCCAATCTTCTACTGTCCAATTTCGATGAGCTTGTACAAATTGTAGCCTCAGTTTCCTGTTCTTAGCTGAAAGGAGTGGTACCCGGTGTGGTCTTCTGCTGCTGTAGCCCATCTGCCTCAAAGTTCGACGCACTGTGCATTCAGAGATGCTCTTAGGCCTACCTTGGTTGTAACGGGTGGCGATTTGAGTCACTGTTGCCTTTCTATCAGCTCGAACCAGTCTGCCCATTCTCCTCTGACCTCTGGCATCAACAAGGCATTTCCGCCCACAGAACTGCCGCTCACTGGATTTTTTTTCTTTTTCGGACCATTCTCTGTAAACCCTAGAGATGGTTGTGCGTGAAAATCCCAGTAGATCAGCAGTTTCTGAAATACTCAGACCAGCCCTTCTGGCACCAACAACCATGCCACGTTCAAAGGCACTCAAATCACCTTTCTTCCCCATACTGATGCTCGGTTTGAACTGCAGGAGATTGTCTTGACCATGTCTACATGCCTAAATGCACTGAGTTGCCGCCATGTGATTGGCTGATTAGAAATTAAGTGTTAACAAGAAGTTGGACAGGTGTACCTAATAAAGTGGCCGGTGAGTGTATATATATATATATATATATATATATATATATATATATATATATATATATATATACACACTGCTCAAAAAATTAGAGGTAACACTAAAATCTCACATCCTAGATATCACTGAATGAAATATTCCAGTTTTAAATCTTTATTCATTACATAGTGGAATGTGTTGGGAACAATAAAACCTAAAAATGATCAACGTAAATCACAACTAATATTCCACGGAGGTCTGGAGTTGGAATGATGCTCAATATCAAAGTGGAAAATGAAGTTACAGGCTGATCCAACTTCAATGGAAATGCCTCAAGACAAGGCAATGATGCTCAGTAGTGTGTGTGGCTTCCACATGCCTGTATGATCTCCCTACAATGCCTGGGCATGCTCCTCATGAGGCAGACATGGACTAAAGCATCCGCCAACTCTTGGACAGTCTGTGATGCAACATGATGTTGGTGGATGGTGCGAGACATGATGTCCCAGATGTGTTCAATCGGCTTCAGGTCTGGGGAACAGGTGGGCCAGTCCATAGCTTCAGTGCCTTCATCTTGCAGGAACTGCTGACACAATCCAGCCACATGAGGTCTGGCATTGTCCTGCATTAGGAGGAACCCAGGGCCAACTGCACCAGCATATGGTCTCACAAGTGGTCTAAGGAGCTAATCTCGGTACCTAAAGGCAGTCAGGCTACCTCTGGCAAGCACATGGAGGGCTGTGTGGCCCTCCAAAGAAATGTCACCCCACACCATTACTGACCCACTGCCAAACCAGTCAGGCTGAAGGATGCTGCAGGCAGCAGATCGCTCTTCACGGTGTCTTCAGATTCCGTCACGTCTGTCACATGTGCTCAGTGTGAACCTGCTTTTATCTGTGAAGAGCACAGGGCGCCAGTGGCGAATTTGCTAATTCTGGTGTTCTGTGGCAAATGCCAAGCATCCTGCACGGTGTTGGGCTGTGAGCACAACCCCCATCTGTGGACGTCAGGCACTCAGACCATTCTCATGGAGTCAGTTTCTAACTGTTTGTGCAGACACATGCACATTTGTGGCCTGCTGGAGGACATTTTGCAGGGTTCAGGCAGTGCTCCTCCCGTTCCTCCTTGCACAAAGGCTGAGGTAGTGGTCCTGCTGCTGGGTTGTTGCCCTCCTACAGCCCCCTCCATGTCTTCTGGTGTACTGGCCCGTTTCCTGGTAGCGCCTCCAGCCTCTGGACACTACGCTGACAGACACAGCAAACCTTCTTGCCACAGCTCTCATTGATAGCTGCACTACCTGAGGAACTTGTGTGGGTTGTAGAGTCCGTCTCATGCTACGACGAGTGTAAAAGCTCAACCAACATTCAAAAGTGACCAAAACATCAGCCAGAAAGCATTGGTACTGAGATGTGGTCTGTGGTCTCCACCTGCAGAATCTGTTATGGTTCTCAATGGCAAGAGAACATAGCCCAGCAAACATAAGAACTAGCTCTTGGAAGGATGGAAACTAAACTGACCATGAACTAAACCTGCCGCACAACTAACAGTAGCCGGGTAGCGTAGCCTGCGTTTTATCCCTAGACGCCCAGCGCCGGCCGGAGGACTAACTAGTCCTGGCAGAGGAAAATATAGTCCTGGCTCACCTCTAGAGAAATTACCCCGAAAGGCAGACAGAGGCCCCCACAAATATTGGCGGTGATTTTAGATGAAATGACAAACGTAGTATGAAAATAGGTTTAGCAAAATTGAGGTCCGCTTACTAGATAGCAGGAAGACAGAAAGGACACTTTCATGGTCAGCTGAAAACCCTATCAAAATACCATCCTGAAATTACTTTAAGACTCTAGTATTAACTCATAACATCAGAGTGGCAATTTCAGATCACAAGAGCTTTCCAGACACAGAAACGAAACTACAGCTGTGAACTGGAACAAAATGCAAAAACAAACAAGGACTAAAGTCCAACTTAGCTGGGAGTTGTCTAGCAGCAGGAACATGCACAGAAAGGCTTCTGATTACAATGTTGACCGGCATGGAAGTGACAGAGGAGCAAGGCTAAATAGCGACTCCCACATCCTGATGGAAACAGGTGAACAGAGAGGATAATGCACACCAGTTCAATTCCACCAGTGGCCACCGGGGGAGCCCAAAATCCAATTTCACAACAGTACCCCCCCCTCAAGGAGGGGGCACCGAACCCTCACCAGAACCACCAGGGCGATCAGGATGAGCCCTATGAAAGGCACGGACCAAATCAGAGGCATGAACATCAGAGGCAGTCACCCAAGAATTATCCTCCTGACCGTATCCCTTCCATTTGACCAGATACTGGAGTTTCCGTCTGGAAACACGGGAGTCCAAGATTTTTTCCACAACGTACTCCAACTCGCCCTCAACCAACACCGGAGCAGGAGGCTCAACGGAAGGCACAACCGGTACCTCATACCTGCGCAATAATGACCGATGAAAAACATTATGAATAGAAAAAGATGCAGGGAGGTCCAAACAGAAGGACACAGGGTTAAGAATCTCCAATATCTTGTACGGGCCGATGAACCGAGGCTTAAACTTGGGAGAAGAAACCCTCATAGGGACAAAACGAGAAGACAACCACACCAAGTCCCCAACACAAAGCCGAGGACCAACCCGACGCCGGCGGTTGGCAAAAAGCTGAGTCTTCTCCTGGGACAACTTCAAATTGTCCACTACCTGCCCCCAAATCTGATGCAACCTCTCCACCACAGCATCCACTCCAGGACAATCCGAAGATTCCACCTGACCAGAAGAAAATCGAGGATGAAACCCCGAATTACAGAAAAAGGGAGACACCAAGGTGGCAGAGCTGGCCCGATTATTGAGGGCAAACTCCGCTAAAGGCAAAAAAGCAACCCAATCATCCTGATCTGCAGACACAAAACACCTCAAATATGTCTCCAAGGTCTGATTCGTCCGCTCGGTCTGGCCATTAGTCTGAGGATGGAAAGCAGACGAGAAAGACAAATCTATGCCCATCCTAGCACAGAATGCTCGCCAAAATCTAGACACGAATTGGGTACCTCTGTCAGAAACGATATTCTCCGGAATACCATGCAAACGGACCACATTTTGAAAAAACAGAGGAACCAACTCGGAAGAAGCAGGCAACTTAGGCAGGGGAACCAAATGGACCATCTTCGAGAAACGATCACACACCACCCAGATGACAGACATCTTCTGAGAAACAGGAAGATCCGAAATAAAATCCATCGAGATGTGCGTCCAGGGCCTCTTCGGGATAGGCAAGGGCAACAACAATCCACTAGCCCGAGAACAACAAGGCTTGGCCCGAGCACAAACGTCACAAGACTGCACGAAGCCTCGCACATCTCGAGACAGGGAAGGCCACCAGAAGGACCTTGCCACCAAATCCCTGGTACCAAAGATTCCAGGATGACCTGCCAACGCAGAAGAATGAACCTCAGAAATGACTTTACTGGTCCAATCATCAGGAACAAACAGTCTACCAGGTGGGCAACGATCAGGTCTATCCGCCTGAAACTCCTGCAAGGCCCGCCGCAGGTCTGGAGAAACGGCAGACAATATCACTCCATCCTTAAGGATACCTGTAGGTTCAGAATTACCAGGGGAGTCAGGCTCAAAACTCCTAGAAAGGGCATCCGCCTTAACATTCTTAGAACCCGGCAGGTAGGACACCACAAAATTAAACCGAGAGAAAAACAACGACCAGCGCGCCTGTCTAGGATTCAGGCGTCTGGCGGACTCAAGATAAATTAGATTTTTGTGGTCAGTCAATACCACCACCTGATGTCTAGCCCCCTCAAGCCAATGACGCCACTCCTCAAAAGCCCACTTCATGGCCAAAAGCTCCCGATTCCCAACATCATAATTCAGCTCGGCGGGCGAAAATTTACGCGAGAAAAAAGCACAAGGTCTCATCACGGAGCAATCGGAACTTCTCTGCGACAAAACCGCCCCAGCTCCGATTTCAGAAGCGTCGACCTCAACCTGAAAAGGAAGAGCAACATCAGGCTGACGCAACACAGGGGCGGAAGAAAAGCGGCGCTTAAGCTCCCGAAAGGCCTCCACAGCAGCAGGGGACCAATCAGCAACATCAGCACCCTTCTTAGTCAAATCAGTCAATGGTTTAACAACATCAGAAAAACCAGCAATAAATCGACGATAAAAGTTAGCAAAGCCCAAAAATTTCTGAAGACTCTTAAGAGAAGAGGGTTGCGTCCAATCACAAATAGCCTGAACCTTGACAGGATCCATCTCGATGGAAGAGGGGGAAAAAATATATCCCAAAAAGGAAATCTTTTGAACCCCAAAAACGCACTTAGAACCCTTCACACACAAGGAATTAGACCGCAAAACCTGAAAAACCCTCCTGACCTGCTGGACATGAGAGTCCCAGTCATCCGAAAAAATCAAAATATCATCCAGATACACAATCATAAATTTATCCAAATAATCACGGAAAATGTCATGCATAAAGGACTGAAAGACTGAAGGGGCATTTGAAAGACCAAAAGGCATCACCAAATACTCAAAGTGGCCCTCGGGCGTATTAAATGCGGTTTTCCACTCATCCCCCTGCTTAATTCGCACCAAATTATACGCCCCACGGAGATCTATCTTAGAGAACCACTTGGCCCCCTTTATGCGAGCAAACAAATCAGTCAGCAGTGGCAACGGATATTGATATTTAACCGTGATTTTATTCAAAAGCCGATAATCAATGCACGGCCTCAAAGAGCCATCTTTCTTAGCCACAAAGAAAAAACCGGCTCCTAAGGGAGATGACGAAGGACGAATATGTCCCTTTTCCAAGGACTCCTTTATATATTCTCGCATAGCCGCATGTTCAGGCACAGACAGATTAAATAAACGACCCTTAGGGTATTTACTACCCGGAATCAAATCTATGGCACAATCGCACTCCCGGTGCGGAGGTAATGAACCAAGCTTAGGTTCTTCAAAAACGTCACGATATTCAGTCAAGAATTCAGGAATCTCAGAGGGAATAGATGATGAAATGGAAACCACAGGTACGTCCCCATGCGTCCCCTTACATCCCCAGCTTAACACAGACATAGCTTTCCAGTCAAGGACTGGGTTATGAGATTGCAGCCATGGCAATCCAAGCACCAACACATCATGTAGGTTATACAGCACAAGAAAGCGAATAATCTCCTGGTGATCCGGATTAATCCGCATAGTTACTTGTGTCCAGTATTGTGGTTTATTGCTAGCCAATGGGGTGGAGTCAATCCCCTTCAGGGGTATAGGAGTTTCAAGAGGCTCCAAATCATACCCACAGCGTTTGGCAAAGGACCAATCCATAAGACTCAAAGCGGCGCCAGAGTCGACATAGGCATCCGCGGTAATAGATGATAAAGAACAAATCAGGGTCACAGATAGAATAAACTTAGACTGTAAAGTGCCAATTGAAACAGACTTATCAAGCTTCTTAGTACGCTTAGAGCATGCTGATATAACATGAGTTGAATCACCGCAATAGAAGCACAACCCATTTTTTCGTCTAAAATTCTGCCGTTCACTTCTGGACAGAATTCTATCACATTGCATATTCTCTGGCGTCTTCTCAGTAGACACCGCCAAATGGTGCACAGGTTTGCGCTCCCGCAGACGCCTATCGATCTGGATAGCCATTGTCATGGACTCATTCAGACCCGCAGGCACAGGGAACCCCACCATAACATCCTTAATGGCATCAGAGAGACCCTCTCTGAAATTCGCCGCCAGGGCGCACTCATTCCACTGAGTAAGCACAGCCCATTTACGGAATTTCTGGCAGTATATTTCAGCTTCGTCTTGCCCCTGAGATAGGGACATCAAGGCCTTTTCCGCCTGAAGTTCTAACTGAGGTTCCTCATAAAGCAACCCCAAGGCCAGAAAAAACGCATCCACATTGAGCAACGCAGGATCCCCTGGAACTAATGCAAAAGCCCAATCCTGAGGGTCGCCCCGGAGCAAGGAAATCACAATCCTGACCTGCTGAGCAGGATCTCCAGCAGAGCGAGATTTCAGGGACAAAAACAACTTGCAATTATTTTTGAAATTTTGAAAGCAAGATCTATTCCCCGAGAAAAATTCAGGCAAAGGAATTCTAGGTTCAGATATAGGAACATGAACAACAAAATCTTGTAAATTTTGAACTTTCGTGGTGAGATTATTCAAACCTGCAGCTAAACTCTGAATATCCATTTTAAACAGGTGAACACAGAGCCATTCCAGGATTAGAAGGAGAGAGAGAGAGAAAGGCTGCAATATAGGCAGACTTGCAAGAGATTCAATTACAAGCACACTCAGAACTGAAGGAAAAAAAAAAAAAAAAAAACTTCAGCAGACTTCTCTTTTCTCTCCTTTCTCTGGCAATTAATTTAACCCTTTGTGGCCGGTCAAACTGTTATGGTTCTCAATGGCAAGAGAACATAGCCCAGCAAACATAAGAACTAGCTCTTGGAAGGATGGAAACTAAACTGACCATGAACTAAACCTGCCGCACAACTAACAGTAGCCGGGTAGCGTAGCCTGCGTTTTATCCCTAGACGCCCAGCGCCGGCCGGAGGACTAACTAGTCCTGGCAGAGGAAAATATAGTCCTGGCTCACCTCTAGAGAAATTACCCCGAAAGGCAGACAGAGGCCCCCACAAATATTGGCGGTGATTTTAGATGAAATGACAAACGTAGTATGAAAATAGGTTTAGCAAAATTGAGGTCCGCTTACTAGATAGCAGGAAGACAGAAAGGACACTTTCATGGTCAGCTGAAAACCCTATCAAAATACCATCCTGAAATTACTTTAAGACTCTAGTATTAACTCATAACATCAGAGTGGCAATTTCAGATCACAAGAGCTTTCCAGACACAGAAACGAAACTACAGCTGTGAACTGGAACAAAATGCAAAAACAAACAAGGACTAAAGTCCAACTTAGCTGGGAGTTGTCTAGCAGCAGGAACATGCACAGAAAGGCTTCTGATTACAATGTTGACCGGCATGGAAGTGACAGAGGAGCAAGGCTAAATAGCGACTCCCACATCCTGATGGAAACAGGTGAACAGAGAGGATAATGCACACCAGTTCAATTCCACCAGTGGCCACCGGGGGAGCCCAAAATCCAATTTCACAACAAGAATCACTTCTTTATTGAGTGTGTCTTGTGTCTCATCATATTTCCTCCATCTCATAGATCTTCCTTACCTGACCTATCTATCGCAATTAATGACATCACGCTTTCCCCGGAACCGGAAGTCCGCTGCCTCGGAGTAACTCTTGACTCTGCCCTGTCCTTCCAACCACACATCCAAGCTCTTTCCACCTCCTGTCACCTCCACCTCAAAACTATCTCCAGAATCCGTCCTTTCCTCAACCGTCAATCTACTAAAATGCTTGTGCATGCCCTCATCATCTCCCACCTTGACTACTGCAACACCCTTTTCTGTGGCCTCCCTGCTAACACCCTTGCACCTCTCCAGTCCATCCTTAACTCTGCTGCCCAACTAATTCATCTCTCTCCTCGCTACTCCTCCGCTTCCCCCCTCTGCAAATCTCTTCACTGGCTCCCATTCCCTCAGCGTATCCGGTTCAAATTACTAATACTGACCTACAAAGCCATCCATAACCTGTCTCCTCCATATATCTCTGAACTAATCTCCCGATATCTTCCCTCACGTAATCTCCGGTCCTCCCAAGACCTCCTTCTCTCCTCCACACTTATTTGTTCCTCACCCAACCACCTCCAAGTCTTCTCCCGAATATCCCGCATCCTCTGGAATTCTTTGCCCCAACACGTCCGACTATCAGCTACATTCGGATCCTTCAGATGGAACCTGAAAACCCACCTCTTCAGGATAGCCTACAGCCTGCACTAACCTCACTGCCTCCTCATCACTACCGAAGCTACCGCTTCACCAACACCGGAGCTCCTGTAACCCTCAACCTATTGTCTCCTTCCCTACCATCCTGTAGAATGTAAGCCCACAAGGGCAGGGTCCTCACCCCTCTATATCAGTCTGTAATTGTTCATTTGCTTACTGTAAGTGATATCTGTAATTTGTATGTAACCCCTTCTCATGTACAGCACCATGGAATCAATGGTGCTATATAAATAAATAATAATAATAATAATTTCCATGTGTTGTCTATTCCATTTGCACAACAGTATGTGAAATTGATTGTCAAACAGTGTTGCTTCCTAAGTTGACAGTTTGAGTTCATATTCTACTATGTCTTGCTGTCTGCCTCCAACAGGCATAGATGGCTGTAATTGATGTATGACAGAGCACATGGTTATTCTGTCTGCACCAATATAGTCGATGGCCCTATCAGGGAAAACACTCAAATCTTGTTTTTTGAGGAGTTCAGACAAGACATCTACTACGTCTTGCTGTCTGCCTCTAATAGGCATATATGGATGAAAATGATGTACGACAGCGCACATGGTGACTCTGTCTGCATCATTATAGTCAATGGCCCTAACGGCGCATACACCAGAATCAGGTTTTTGGGGGAGCTCAGACATAAGCCCCGGAGGAGCCACTAAACGTAGGAAAAAAATGTGAAAGGGCCCTTAGGCATCATTCAAATGTTAGTGTCTTTGATCTGAGTTTCTTCAGTGTTTGGTCAGTATGATAGGTTTTTACCCTATGTGTTTTATCAGTGATTTTCTAGTATCGATAAATAAATGGATGACAAAGCTTCTCGTACCTTTAGCAGTATTAAAGAAGTTATCCACTACTTGGACAATTCCTTCTCATATGCGGGGCTGCAGCTGATCCCTGACTTCTTTTTCATGTTCAATTTCTCTGACGGTGGGGACAGTAACGCCGAAACTGACTGAGTGCACAACAACAGCACGAGAGCCCCGGGGAGAGCGAGTGCCGACAATGCAAGAATGGCACTGGCACGGGAGGATAGGCTTTTTTATTTTATCTGGGCCAAGTGTGGGGTATAAGAAGGGGTTGTCCTACACATGGACAACTCCTTAAACTACAGCACAAGGACTGCACACTGATGTGCGTTCTAATTTTCATGGTCTCATAGACTTGTGTTAGTATTATGATGCCGGAGAAAAAGGGCATGTGTTTGTGATGTGAACAGCACCATAGATTATAATGTGTACGAGTTATATCCATGAAAAACATGGATAGAATATATACATAAAAAAACTGATGTCTGAATGAGATCTAATCAGGATAGCATTGCATTTTCATTTATCTATAATGACCTTGAAACTTTTGTAAATAAAACTTTTGTAAAAAAAAATTGGCAACATGCCGTAACCACAATTTAAACCCAGAAGGTCCATAGGGATACTTTTTACCTATAACATTTCCTAATCTTCAGTTAATGAATCCATTATTTAGAGAACCCGGTCTCCAGCTAATTACAAGCAAATATTTGCAGGCTCATTGTAAGAGATATAACTTTGAAGCTCTCCTTAGCACTGAGAATTAAAATTTGCAGAGCACAACGGACCTGCCAGCTCTTAGACTGATGTCGTTAGGAAGCCCAGATGCCAGCCTCTTAGTTCTCGGCCTCCCACAGATGGCAAATGGGCGCAGCACTTAAATATCCGATTAAAGTATAATCTCGCCGGGGTTCATTTAGGATGCGTAATGGTTACATCTGATATTACTGCATGCTACATTTATAAGAGCTGTCATGCAATAAGAGAGCTCTCTACGATGCTGAGCTGCGGAGACACAGCTAAGTCTCTACATCCTCGCTCTAAGTAATGTGAAATCTAGAAGACAATACATCCATCCACAGCTGTATCAGAGTAAAATCTAATAGAAAGCGAGTAACTCCTCTGCTTATGTGTATTGCGCTGTGTCAGAAATTGGCAATATGCTCTTGTGAATATAAATTACAGAATAAAAGAGCCACAGAGCAAAAGCAAAAGCTCTGTCTTGATTTCTGCCATTTATGGATGGAACATAGCAACAATGCCATGAGAAAAAAATAAAGGACCATGGCTTTACAATAAGCTCTGCCTGTAATTTACAAGAAGAATATCAGGCTGCTTCACTAAGACTGGTGTTTCCTATGTCAATGATGTTTATGCATTAATAAAATGAAAAAAGGGGCGAGCGACACTTAGTGCACTTGCCGCATCTTACCAGTGGTGTGTCCCACCAGAAATGTTACTATAGTCATAGACTGGAGTAACAATTCTTGTGTAATTTATGTCACCAATTTTGTTGAATTTGTGAGCTGGGCACTACTACATCTGTCCCAGGTGCTCCTGCTCCTCCTCAGCTCTGCATACTTTGGCGCAGCTGGTCAAAAGTTGCGTAAAATCACCAAAAGTTGCAATTGTCAGGTCACTGCTGAGATTTCAAACAGAGGAGGCAGATCCCAGAAAAAGCAGTGACCTATCATTCAATTCAGTGACCAGAGGCAGGCAGTTGGGGCCGGGGAATCACAGACCGTGAGGAGAAGACCCCGGATACAGTCCGGCCTCTATGCACCTAAATTTAATTAATAATAATTTTTATTTTTTTATATAGGGCTAACATATTCCACAGCGCTTTACAGTTTGCACACATTATCATCGCTGTCCCTGATGGGACTCATAGTCTAAATTACCTATCAGTATGTCTTTGGAATGTGGGAGGAAACCGGAGTACCTGGAGGAAACACGGGGTGAACATAGAAACTCCTTGAAGATGGTGTCCTTGGTGAAATTTGAACCCAGGACACCAGCGCTGCAAGGCTGCAGTGCTAACCACTGAGCCACCAGAGAAAACGTCAAATGGTGATTAAAGAAGAATACAGCAGATTTGTTCACCAAAGATATCAATTCAATCTGTATTACAGCACCATTACAGCCATGTCTTTATGTTATGAACTTGTGCTTTAAGGACATCCAATACTAAATAAATAAATAAATATATATATATATATATATATATATATATATATATATATATATATATACTGCTCAAAAGATAAAGGGAACACTTAAACCACAGAATATAACTCCAAGTAGATCATACTTCTGTGAAATCAAACTGTCCACTTAGGAAGCAACACTGTTTGACAATCAATTTCACATGCTGTTGTGCAAATGGAATAGACAACAGATGGAAATTGTTGGCAATTATCAAGACACAATAAAGGAGTGGTTCTGCAGGTGGGTACCACAGACCACATCTCAGTACCAATGCTTTCTGGCTGATGTTTTGGTCACTTTTTAATGTTGGTTGTGCTTTCACACTCGTGGTAGCATGAGACGGACTCTACAACCCACACAAGTTCCTCAAGTAGTGCAGCTCATCCAGGATGGCACATCAATGCGAGCTGTGGCAAGAAAGTTTGCTGTGTCTGTCAGCGTAGTGTCCAGAGGCTGGAGGCGCTACCAGGAAACAGGCCAGTACACCAGAAGACATGGAGGGGGCTGTAGGAGGGCAACAACCCAGCAGCAGGACTGCTACCTCAGCCTTTGTGCAAGGAGGAACGGGAGGAGCACTGCCTGAGCCCTGCAAAATGACCTCCAGCAGGCCACAAATATGCATGTGTCTGCACAAACAGTTAGAAACTGACTCCATGATAATGGTCTGAGTGCCCGACGTCCACAGATGGGGGTTGTGCTCACAGCCCAACGCCGTGCAGGATGCTTGGCATTTGCCACAGAACACTAGAATTAGCAAATTCGCCACTGGCGCCCTGTGCTCTTCACAGATGAAAGCAGGTTCACACTGAGCACATGTGACAGACGTGACAGAGTCTGGAGGCGCCATGGAGAGTGATCTGCTGCCTGTAGCATCCTTCAGCATGACCGCTTTTGCAGTGGGTCAGTGATGTTATGGGGTGGCATTTCTTTAGAGGGCTGCACAGCTGTCCAGTTGCTTGCCAGGGGTAGCCTGAATGCCATTAGGTACCAAGATGAGATCCTCAGACCCCTTGTGAGACCATATGCTGGTGCCTTTGGCCCTGGGTTCCTCCCCAATGCCAGACCTCATGTGGCTGGAGTGTGTCAGCAGTTCCTGCAAGATGAAGGTATTGAAGCTATGGACTGTGCCGCCCATTCCCCAGACCTGAATCCAATTGAACACATCTGGGACATCATGTCTCGCACCATCCACCAACGTCACGTTGCACCACAGACTGTTCAGGAGTTGGCGGATGCTTTAGTCCAGGTTTGGGAGGAGATCCCTCAGGACAGGAGGCCATCCGCCACCTCATCAGGAGCATGCCCAGGACACACACACTGCTGAGCATGATTTCCTTGTCTTGAGGCATTTCCACTGAAGTTGGATCACCCTGTAACGTTATTTTCTACTTTGATTTTGTGCATCATTCCAACTCCAGACCTCAGTGGGATATTAGTTGGGATTTACGTTGATAATTTTTAGGTTTCATTGTTCTCAACACATTCCACTGTGTAATGAATAAAGATTTACAACTGTAATATTTCACTTAGTGATATCTAGGATGTATGATTTTAGTGTTCCCTTTATTTTTTTGAGCAGTGTGTATATATATATATATATATATATATATATATATATATATATATATATATATATATATATTTTTTACTGTCTATTTTTAAACAGAAAAAAGTTAAATGTTTAGTATTTAAAATATTTTTTAAAACACTTATTTTAATTCTTAGTATTTTTTCATCCCCTTAAAGGAATTAAATCTATGATCGCTTGTTCTATATGCTGAAAAATTACAGTATTGCAATATATAGTTAATTTTTCGGTCTCCTATGAAACCCAGATGTGGTCTTGGCTTCATAGAAGAACCGACATAGCACTGATGGGAGCCCTCAGCAGGCTTATGAATGCCTTGTTTACCCACCAGCACCCCGCCAAGTGGTTAAGAGACTAGTTATTTCTTAAAAAGGCTGTTTTATTGGTTTTCTGATGCTTCATTGTCCATAATATATAAAAAGGAATATATGTATGTATGTATGATGTGCTATGTTGTTGATGACCCGTCTGGCTTCCAAGAAAGACATGTAGTTGGTCTATTAACTGTTTGAGCTGAGCGTGTCCATCAGTGATCACTGCTGCTTCGGTGATTTGAAGAGTAAAATGACTAGTTCACACAGGAAACTTTAAAGGGAACCTGTTATCACGGAAATTGCTATTTACCTGCAGACATGGTTAATCTGTAGGTAAAAAGCGTTGCAATGCTGCCTGGCAGCCTTTGTAAAAGTTCGGCTACCAGGAGAAAATTAACTTACTTCTTCCCAGGAGCTGCTGATTTTCAATTATTGGGGAGGTGGCTATTGTAATTAACGACAAAATGGCCAGGAAGGACGGGAAATCTTGAAAAATTAGATTCTCAAAGCACAATCGTTAACAATTCCAAAAAGACGGAAGAATGCAAAGCATTTAAGGAAACCAGGATGGATGAACACAGGATTTAAACACATGCTAAAATGGAGAAAACAAATGTTTATCAAATGGAAAGAGGGAGGCATATCTAAAGAAGAATATGATGCTGTCTGCAGAACCTGCAGGGCACGAATCAGTTTATCTAAAGCTGACAATGAATTAAGGCTTGCAAGAGATGTAAAAAAAACAATAAAAATGGATTTTGGGGATATGTCAAAAGTAAAAGAAAAGTCAAAGATGCTATAAGATTTTTACAGGATGAAAATGATGAAATGGTAAGAAAGGATGTTGAGAAGGCCAAACTTTTAAATTCCTATTTTGCATCTGTTTTCTTTCAGAAAGGAAATGTAGCATCAACTGATCTTCACTGTGCTATTAAAAAAAGAGAAGAATCAAGGATATCTATAAACAGAAATATAGCGAGGAAACACTTAGCTGACATAAATGAATTCAAGTCTCCAGGTCAAGATGAATTACACCCCAGAGTACTGAAGGAGATGGCAGAAGAAATTTTTTAACCACTCTCCATAATCTTTGAAAATTCTTGGAGAAGTCTCACAAGACTGGAGGAGAGCAAATGTTGTTCCTATCTTCAAATAAGGGAAGAAGGTGGACACAGGGAACTATAGGCCGGTGAGTCTGACTTCCATACCAGGAAAGATCTTTGAACAAATTATTAAACAACATGTATGTAAGTACCTGGATAAGAATGAAGTGATAAACCAGAGTCAGCATGGGTTTGTAACTAATAAGTCATGTCAGACTAACTTAATTTAATTTCCTTCTATGACAGAATCACTGACTGGGTGGATCAGGGAAATGCTGTAGATATAGTATATCTTGAGTTCAGCAAAGCATTTGAAAAAGTATCTCACACCATCCTTATTGAAAAAATGACTAAGTATGGAATGGACAAGGCAATTGTTCGGTGGATTCATAACTGGCTTAGTGATCGAACCCAAGAGTGGTCGTAAATGGTTGCACATCCAGTTGGAAGAATGTCTCAAGTGGGGTACCACAGGGTTCTGTCCTGGGCCTTGTATTGTTCAACATCTTTATCAATGACTTAGATGAAGGAATTGAGGGTGTTGTGGATTCCGCTCTTGGGTTCCCTCCGGTGGTTGTAAGTAGCACTTTTGTGAATTCTGCTCTTGGGCTCCCTCCTGTGGTTTTGAGTGGTATAGCTGCTTCTTGGATTTAGCATCAGCAGCTGCTTCCACTGATCGTCTTTCTGGCTCGGCTATTTTAGTCTGGCCTTATCCCTCAATCAATGCCAGTTGTCAATTGTTCCTGCTTGGAGTCACTGCTCTTTTGGATTTCCCTGACACTCTGACCAGTTCTGCAAAGATAAGTCCTTGCTTGTCCTTTTGCAGTCCACTTGTGGTGGACTTTATTGTTCAGCACACTCTATGTTTTGCTTATTTGTCCAGCTTATCAGTATGGATCTATTCAGCTAAGCTGGAAGCTCTGGGCAGCAGATTTTGCCCTCCACACCTTTAGTCAGGTGTGGAGATTTTTGCATTTCTCTGCGGTGGACTTTTTCTAGTTTTTATTACTGACCGCACAGTGTTCTTTCCTGTACTATCTATCTAGCTAGAAGTGGCCTCCTTTGCTAAATCTTGTTTCATACTACGTATGTAATTTCCATCTCCTCTCACAGTCATTATTTGTGGGGGGCTGTCCTATCCTTTGGGGATTTTCTCTGAGGCAAGATAGCTTTCCTGTTTCTACCTTTAGGGGTAGCTAGTTCTCCGGCTGTGACGAGGTGTCCAGGGAGTGACAGGAACATCCCACGGCTACTGCTAGTGTTGTGTTAAGATCAGGAACTGCGGTCTGTATAGTTACCACCTGCTCAGAGCTAGTCGCATGTCGCTCCTAAATCACCAGTCCATAACAGTACAACTGGCCAAAAATGAGTTGAATGCATCTCAAAAGAAGGAAAAGAAAAAGAGTTCTGAGCCATTTTTTTTTTCTTTAGTCTGTTTTGTCTTTTTCCTTCCTCTTAATCTCTGGGTGGTTCAGGATTTGGACGCAGACATGGATGTTCAGGGTTTGTTTTCTCATGTGGATCAGCTTGCTGCAAGAGTTCAGAGTATCCAAGATTATGTTGTTCAGACTCCAGCCTTAGAGCCTAGAATTCCTACTCCAGATTTGTTTTACAGGGATAGATCTAAGTTTTTGAACTTTAAAAATAACTGCAAATTGTTTTTTTGCTCTGAAACCCCGTTCCTCTGGTGACCCCACTCAGCAAGTTAAAATAGTTATTTCTCTGCTGCTTGGTGACCCTCAGGACTGGGCATTCTCCCTTGAGTCAGGGGATCCGGCATTGCTTAATGTAGATTCATTTTTTCAGTCGCTCGGATTATTGTATGACGAACCTAACTCTGTGGATCATGCGGAAAAAACCTTGTTGGCCCTGTGCCAGGGTCAGGAAGCGGCAGAATTATACTGCCAGAAATTTAGAAAATGGTCTGTGCTCACTAAATAGAATGAGGATGCTCTGGCAGCAATTTTCAGAAAGGGTCTTTCTGAAGCCCTTAAAGATGTTATGGTGGGGTTCCCCACGCCTGTTGGTTTGAGCGAGTCTATGTCTCTGGCCATTCAGATTGATTGGCGCCTGCGCGAGCGCAAAGTGGTGCACCATATGGCAGCATCCTCTGAACAGAGTCCTGAGCCTATGCAATGTGATAGGATTCTGACTAGAGCGGAACAGAGGGGATACAGACGTCAGAATGGGCTGTGTTTTTACTGTGGTGATTCTGCTCATACTATTTCTGATTGCCCTAAGCGTATTAAGAGGGTCGCTAGATCTGTTACCATTAGTACTGTACAGCCTAAGTTTCTCCTGTCTGTGACCCTGATTTGCTCATTGTCATCTTTTTCTGTCATGGCATTTGTGGATTCAGGTGCTGCCCTGAACTTAATGGACCTAGAATTCGCCAGGCGCTGTGGTTTTTCTTTGCAGCCTTTGCAGAGCCCTATTCCTTTGAGGGGTATTGATGCTACACCGTTGGCCAAGAATAAACCTCAGTATTGGACTCAGCTGACTATGTGCATGGCTCCAGCACATCAGGAAGATTGTCGTTTTCTGGTGTTGCATAATTTACATGATGTTGTTGTACTGGGGTTTCCATGGTTACAAGTACACAATCCAGTGTTGGATTGGAAATCGATGTCTGTGACTAGTTGGGGTTGTCAAGGGGTTCATAGTGACGTTCCCCTAATGTCAATTTCCTCTTCCCCCTCTTCTGATGTTCCTGAATTTTTGTCAGATTTCCAGGATGTATTCGATGAGCCCAAATCCAGTTCCCTTCCTCCACATAGGGACTGTGATTGTGCTATTAACTTGATTCCTGGCTGTAAGTTCCCTAAGGGCCGACTTTTCAACCTGTCTGTGCCAGAACATACCACCATGCGGAGCTATGTTAAGGAGTCCTTGGAGAAGGGGCATATTCGGCCGTCTTCGTCACCATTGGGAGCGGGATTCTTTTTTGTGGCCAAGAAGGATGGCTCCTTGAGACCCTGTATTGATTATCGCCTTCTTAATAAGATCACGGTCAAATTACAATACCCTTTACCTTTGCTCTCTGATTTGTTTGCTCGGATTAAGGGGGCTAGTTGGTTTACCAAGATTGACCTTCGAGGGGCATATAATCTTGTTCGTATTAAACAGGGTGACGAATGGAAAACTGCATTTAATACGCCCAAAGGCCATTTTGATTACCTGGGGGTGATGCCTTTCGGGCTTTCTAATGCTCCTTCTGTATTTCAGTCCTTCATGCATGATATTTTCCGCAATTATCTTGATAAATTCTTGATTGTGTATTTGGATGATATTTTGATTTTTTCCAATGATTGGGAGTCTCATGTGAAGCAGGTCAGGATGGTATTCCAGATCCTTCGTGATAATGCTCTATTTGTGAAGGGGTCTAAGTGCCTATTTGGAGTTCAGAAGGTCTCTTTTTTGGGGTTTATTTTTTCTCCTTCGTCTATAGAAATGGATCCTGTTAAGGTCCAAGCCATTCATGACTGGATTCAACCCACATCTGTGAAGAGCCTTCAGAAATTTTTGGGCTTTGCTAATTTTTATCGCCGTTTCATTGCCAACTTCTCTAGTGTAGTTAAGCCCCTGACCGATTTGACGAAGAAAGGCGCTGATGTGACAAATTGGTCCTCTGAGGCTGTTGAAGCCTTTCAGGAGCTTAAGCGCCGATTTACTTCTGCCCCTGTCTTGCGTCAGCCGGATGTGTCTCTTCCTTTTCAGGTTGAGGTTGACGCTTCTGAGATTGGGGCAGGGGCCGTTTTGTCACAGAGGAATTCTGATGGTTCCTTGATGAAACCATGTGCCTTCTTTTCCCGAAAGTTTTTGCCTGCGGAACGCAATTATGATGTCGGCAATCGGGAGTTGTTGGCTATGAAGTGGGCATTTGAGGAGTGGCGACATTGGCTTGAGGGAGCCAAGCACTGCGTTGTGGTCTTGACCGATCATAAGAATCTGATTTACCTCGAGTCGGCCAAGCGGCTGAACCCTAGACAGGCTCGATGGTCCCTGTTTTTCTCCCGTTTCGATTTTGTGGTCTCATATCTTCCGGGATCTAAGAATGTTAAAGCGGATGCCCTCTCTAGGAGTTTTTTGCCTGATTCTCCTGGAGTTCTTGAGCCGGTTGGCATTCTTAGGGAAGGGGTGATTCTTTCTGCCATCTCCCCTGATTTACGGCGGGTGCTTCAGGAATTTCAGGCTGATAAACCTGACCGCTGTCCTGTGGGGAAGCTGTTTGTTCCTGATAGATGGACAAGTAAGGTAATTTCTGAGGTCCATTGTTCGGTGTTGGCCGGTCATCCTGGGATTTTTGGTACCAGAGATTTGGTTGCTAGGTCCTTTTGGTGGCCTTCCTTGTCGCGGGATGTGCGTTCTTTTGTGCAGTCCTGTGGGACTTGTGCCCGGGCTAAGCCTTGCTGTTCCCGCGCTAGTGGGTTGCTTTTGCCTTTGCCTGTCCCTGAGAGGCCCTGGATGCATATTTCCATGGATTTTATTTCGGATCTTCCTGTGTCCCAGAGGATGTCTGCTATCTGGGTGGTTTGTGACCGGTTCTCTAAGATGGTCCATTTGGTACCTTTGCCTAAATTGCCTTCCTCCTCTGATTTGGTTCTGTTGTTTTTTCAGCATGTGGTTCGTTTGCATGGCATTCCGGAGAATATTGTGTCTGACAGAGGTTCCCAGTTTGTTTCCAGGTTTTGGCGGGCCTTTTGTGCTAGGATCGGCATTAATTTGTCTTTTTTTTCGGCGTTCCATCCTCAGACAAATGGCCAAACTGAGCGAACTAATCAAACCTTGGAAACCTATTTGAGATGCTTTGTGTCTGCTGATCAGGATGATTGGGTGGCTTTCTTGCCGTTGGCCGAGTTTGCCCTTAATAATCGGGCCAGTTCGGCTACTTTGGTTTCGCCTTTTTTTTGTAATTTTGGTTTCCATCCTCGTTTTTCTTCAGGGCAAGTTGAGCCTTCTGATTGTCCTGGTGTAGATTCTGTGATGGACAGGTTACAGCAGATTTGGACTCATGTGGTGGACAATTTGACGTTGTCTCAGGAAAAGGCTCAGCGTTTTGCTAACCGCCATCGGTGTGTATCTTCTCGTCATGTTCCTATGAAGGTTTCTTCCCCTAAGTTCAAGCCTCGGTTTATTGGTCCTTATAAGATTTCTGAGATTATCAATCCAGTGTCTTTTCGTTTGGCCCTTCCAGCCTCTTTTGCCATCCACAATGTTTTCCATAGATCTTTGTTGCGGAGATATGTGGTACCCGTTGTTCCCTCTGTTGATCCTCCTGCCCCGGTGTTGGTTGAAGGGGAGTTGGAATATGTGGTTGAGAAAATTTTGGATTCTCGTTTTTCGAGGTGGAGGCTTCAGTATCTTGTCAAGTGGAAGGGTTATGGCCAGGAGGATAATTCTTGGGTGGTTTCCTCCGATGTCCATGCCGCCGATTTGGTTCATGCTTTTCACTTGGCTCGTCCTGATCGGCCTGGGGGCTCTGGTGAGGGTTCAGTGACCCCTCCTCAAGAGGGGGTACTGTTGTGAATTCCGCTCTTGGGCTCCCTCCGGTGGTTGTAAGTAGCACTTTTGTGAATTCTGCTCTTGGGCTCCCTCCTGTGGTTTTGAGTGGTATAGCTGCTTCTTGGATTTAGCATCAGCAGCTGCTTCCACTGATCGTCTTTCTGGCTCGGCTATTTTAGTCTGGCCTTATCCCTCAATCAATGCCAGTTGTCAATTGTTCCTGCTTGGAGTCACTGCTCTTTTGGATTTCTCTGACACTCTGACCAGTACTGCAAAGATAAGTCCTTGCTTGTCCTTTTGCAGTCCACTTGTGGTGGACTTTATTGTTCAGCACACTCTATGTTTTGCTTATTTGTCCAATCTTATCAGTATGGATCTATTCAGCTAAGCTGGAAGCTCTGGGCAGCAGATTTTGCCCTCCACACCTTTAGTCAGGTGTGGAGATTTTTGCATTTCTCTGCGGTGGACTTTTTCTAGTTTTTATTACTGACCGCTAGTGTTGAGCATTCCGATACCGCAAGTATCGGGTATCGGCCGATACTTGCGGTATCGGAATTCCGATACCGGTATTCCGATACTTGCCGCGTATCGGATACCGGAATCGGAAGTTCCAAGATTCAAAATTCAGAAATTCAGCCAATGAGAATGATTCCAAGTGTGGGCACATCCTGTTTAGCATGGAGGGCATGAAAGTACTGGCAAGGCTGTGATTGGCTGCTGAAATGATGTCATGATGCAGTTTAAAAGTCGCTGGCGCCATTTTGCGATCACTCTGCTGTGAATTCAGTTAGTGACAGGACGCTGTTTGCTGACTGAGGGACAGTTTAGAGATAGCGATTTGCTTCTTTGTGCTTTCCAAAGGCTAATTTAGCAACCGCTGTGTTCACCTACTAGTCACCTTGCTTTTGCCTTGTAGCGCTGTTTTCACAGCGATCTGCAAGGTCTGTGTGTGTGTGTGTGTGAGTGCAGCCCACTCTCTAGTCTGAGTGCAGCCACATAGGCCATCCATAGCTGGTTGTATTCAGTTCAGGGAGGGTGGTTCATTGCCTCATACTGTTTTTTTTTTTTTTTTTTTCAAGTAGTGTAGTCTGCTGCTAATTTATTAAAAAAAATCCTATTAGTGTCTTTCCACCCATCTCCAGCTAATTTGTGGAAAAACACTACATAGGATAAAGTAGAGGAGGGTTTTTGGGCCTTGCAGCGCCGTTTACGGCTGTCTGCACGGTCTCCGTGTGACTGCAGCTCGTCCTGTAGTCTGTGAGCAGCCGTAGCCTGGTTGTCTGCAGCTCAGGGTTGTTCACTGCGTCATACCGCCAAATCAATTTTAATTTTTTTTCAAGTAGTGTAGTCTGCTGCTAATTAATTTAAAAAAATCCTATTAGTGTCTTTCCACCCGTCTCCAGCTAATTTGTGGAAAAACACTACATAGGATAAAGTAGAGGAGGGTTTTTGGGCCTTGCAGCGCCGTTTACGGCTGTCTGCACGGTCTCCGTGTGACTGCAGCTCGCCCTGTAGTCTGTGAGCAGCTGTAGCCTGGTTGTCTGCAGCTCAGGGTTGTTCACTGCGTCATACCGCCAAATCAATTTTAATTTTTTTTCAAGTAGTGTAGTCTGCTGCTAATTAATTTAAAAAAATCCTATTAGTGTCTTTCCACCCGTCTCCAGCTAATTTGTGGAAAAACACTACATAGGATAAAGTAGAGGAGGGTTTTTGGGCCTTGCAGCGCCGTTTACGGCTGTCTGCACGGTCTCCGTGTGACTGCAGCTCGCCCTGTAGTCTGTGAGCAGCCGTAGCCTGGTTGTCTGCAGCTCAGGGTTGTTCACTGCGTCATACCGCCAAATCAATTTTAATTTTTTTTCAAGTAGTGTAGTCTGCTGCTAATTAATTTAAAAAAATCCTATTAGTGTCTTTCCACCCGTCTCCAGCTAATTTGTGGAAAAACACTACATAGGATAAAGTAGAGGAGGGTTTTTGGGCCTTGCAGCGCCGTTTACGTCTGTCTGCACGGTCTCTGTGTGACTGCAGCTCTATCTGTTGTCAGTTCAGCCCCCAAAAAAGAAATAAATAATAAAGTTCACCAAACACACCAGTTACACCACTTTACATTTGTGTAGGCCACATTAGCTCATATTAAAGTCTAGTCCACACTTTAGAAAATTAGTGTTTCTTATACCTGTTAGGAGGAGTTGCTCAGGAATAAGCACACAAATCCGTTAGTACTTTTCTGCTTATCTTTATCAGTCAACCAAGATGAAGAAGGCAGTGAGTAAGGCACGTGGGCGTGGGCGCGGAGCAGGGAGGGGACGTGGGGATTCTGTGCCTGCTGCGGGCACCGGTGACTCATCAGCACCCACTTTCACCAGGCAACAGTCGTTCATGCGCAGCTTTGTGTCAGAGCGCCGTACACCGCTGCTGCGTGAAGACCAAATTGAAGCCGTTGTCGGATGGATGGCAGCTAATGCATCAACTTCCATTAGTGCCACATCCTCTCAGACACAGAGCACTGGAGAGCAGCCATCTGTCTCTTCACCACCTGCCAAATTGCCCAGGCAGACAGAGAGCCCAGGACAGGAGCCGTCTCTACTTCTGTTCTCTGAATCTCTTGGCTTGGAAACAGGGGGCCAGCCAAGCAGCATTGGAGAAATGGAAGAAGAGGCAGGGTGCAGTGATGCCCAACAGCTTTTTCTGTCTTCCTCTGAAGAGGCGGGTGGGCCAGTGGCTCCGGTCACCACATCGCAGGCCGCATCAGCTGATGATGACACTCAGGTGCCACTTACTGGTGCGTGCTCTGCTGCTGAGACTACCCAGGAGGAGCAGTTGGGGGCAGAGGGTAGTGTAGATGATGAGGTCCTCGACCCATCTTGGCGTGAGGGACAGGAAGGTGGTGGGAGCAGCTCTGAGGAAGAGATTCCCCGTACGGCCCAAAGAGGGAGAGGGAGGGGGAAGACTGCGGATCCTGCAGCCTCCGCTTTGGCACCCGTTAGGAGCATGTCTCTTCCAAAAGCCAAAAAGGGCGCTCCCAAGACTTGCAGTGCCTGGTCCTTTTTTGACACATAGACAAGAAAACGGAGGAAAAAAGTCCACTTCAACATATTTAGAAAACAATATACAAAAGATTTATTAAATAATCAATACAAATACAAATATGTAAAATACAAAAACATGGGTGTATTGTTAATACCGCCATATAGCAGAAGACACATAGGAGGAAATGCGGCAATGACCAAGTCAGGGGGGGGGTTCACATATACACCTTTTGGGTGGCAGCGTCAGCTCAGAAAGTAAAGAGAATGTATGACCAAATACAATCACTACGTCTAAATCACATGGCACAGGTAGCCCAAAGTACAAAGATCATATCTTCATAAGCACATATAGTTGCTGCTTACCCATTATGGATCAGGTGTGTTCTCCCCACCTCACTCGGTCCCCCCGGACGCGCGTTTCGCGTGGCTTTTTCAACAGGGTGTATCCATAGTGTGTCTCATTGTGTTTAAATATCATAGACCCGGAAGTAGAATTGGTGACGCCGGCGCATGCGCAGTAGCGTCCAGAGTGCATCGTTCAATAGGGCCATCACAGTGGGGAGTGTATGAGAGGCGGAGCTCCACCTTCCAAGCACAAGAAGTGTAGCACTCCCCACTTGTAAGTGATAGGTCCACAAGAAGATGGCTACGATGGACGACACCGGGCATGCGCACCACCAATTCCAAATAAAAAGCCCAGGCTACAGCCATTTTTTGTGATAAGATTAAGATCGCTCAGAAAACAGAACGCCGCAGCGTCCCGAAATATACGTAAACCGGAACGCTAGATAGATTAGAAGCGTCCCCAATAGAGTGAAAAAGCGGGACGCTAGAAAGATGCAGAAAATAATAACGCACCTCATATGTTTAAAGTGAGTACAGTCACATAAAAACAATAACAAAAAGAGAAAAAAAAGGAGCGCTGTAATAAAAAGACAGATTACAAAAAGAAACAATAACATACATATAAATATGTGAACAGAGCATTTATCATGCGTGTAAAACATATATGTGATTCCATGTATATGTGATAGAACAAACCCCACAAAACACTGGGGAATAGATTATACTGTGTGTTAGTGGTCGCTTACAGTCCCAAAGTACATATTCGATGTCAAAGGGTCCTCTCACGGTGCTAAGATATGGACCAACAAGGTTAAAATTAATATGTGATCCTGCCCATTCTTGAAAGACGCAGGGATGTCAAGTGAAACATAGTGAATAACTAATGACCCCCAACCCCTGAACTAAACCAAATAATATGGACATACTAACAACTCATACAAACATTCACTAAAGGATAATGTTAACATATAAAAACCACATAAAGTGCAAACTCATGAAAAAACGTAAACCACGTATAGAAAACATATATGTAGATAACATATAGACAATATGTAACGGACACTCCTTCTTTTTAGGTTCCGAGACGTTCACCGGGTTTTGCTGCGGCGTCATCACCAGTACGTAGCCATGGACGACTAATAAAAACTAAAAAGAAAAACACACAACAAGACAGTAAATACATAAAAATATTAAAAGCGAATGGTGAAAGAGTCACCCAAGAGAGGACAGCCAGGTCAAAGGTCATGGAATATTTTCCATATTACATCCCTATTATATCGCTGCATGTCAGAACAAAGCCGGAAAATTATGGAAGTATACTTTTGGAACCAAGTAATGTATCGAACACAATAGAGAACCTACGGGACTCTCACAGAAAAGGAGCGAAGCTGAGCTGCTCATTAAGTCCCTTAGGGGCAAGGGTGTCAAGGGTGACAATCCACTTACACTCGCACTGTGCGAGTAACTTGGTCAGATTGCCACCCCTGACACCTCCATGTATTAAATCTATCCCTCTCACTTTTAAGCCCCTAGGGTCTGATCCGTGGAACAGCCGAAAGTGCCTGGGTAATGTTTTTAAGACCGATGGGTCTTCTACTTCTTTGCCTGCCAAAATATCCCTTACGTGTTCGCGTGTCCGAACCTTGAGTTCCCTAGATGTGAGACCGACATAGATCAGGGAGCAGGGACAGGTCGCATAATAGACCACAAAAGTAGTGTTACATGAGATATACTCTCTTATCTTAAATTCCCTGCTCCCATCTGAGCTCTTGAAGGTCCCACATCTAAGGATGTTCGGACACGCGACGCACGAGCCACAAGGAAAACATCCCTGTCTGGGACTCCTCGCACCAAGAAATGTTTTATTTTTTGTTATATAGTGGCTCCTTACCAGGGTATCTTTCAGGTTTCTGGCTCTCCTTTGTGTCATCAGAGGAGATTTTGTGAGATATGGGGCCAAGGCACTATCGGTCTGTAACACGGACCAGTGTTTGCTTAACACCTCACGAATACGGTGCCATTGGCAATTCGCAGTAGAAATAAATCTAATTGCCATCTCATCCTTCGCTCCTGATCTGTTCGACCCCCTAAGCAAGTCCTCTCTCCGTGTGTGTCTGGCCCTTCCATACCCTGCCCTAATGCTGCGATGACTGTATCCTCGTGCCCTAAACCGTTCCGTGAGGATGGCGGACTGCCTCTCAAAGCGGGCATCCGTAGAGCACACCCGCCTATTCCTCAAGAATTGTCCAACTGGGATGGCTTTTATAACCGAGTAGTTGTGTGCCGAGGAGGCATGAAGCAAGGAATTCACAGAGGATTCCTTGCGATACAAGTCTGTTTCAATGGAGCCATCCTCGGCAACACACAACGTAATGTCCAAAAAATTAATTTCCCTAGAATGCCAAGTGTACGTGAATTTCAAATTAAAGTTATTGATATTCAGGGCCTGCATAAATTTGGATAGGCTGGCTTCGCTACCACTCCACACCATCAGAATGTCATCAATGTAGCGAAACCAGCCCACCACTGGGTCCGCGGCGTGTGCGCCATCGCCCTGGAAAATACACCTTTCCCAGTAACTCTTTTTCAGGAGAGTTGGAATACATCTTGGAGTTGGCGAGCGAGTCGGGTGTTGTCCCCAAAAGGGTCCTTGATGGACTCATGCCAAGGTCCCCCAAGGTGGCTACCTTCTATGCCCTGCCCAAAGTGCACAAAGATGCTGTTAATCCACCCGGACGTCCTATTGTCTCTGGCATAGGAGGGCTGTGCGAGAATATTTGTAAATTTATTGATTTTTATTTAAAACCTTTGGTGGAGACGCTGCCCTCCTATGTCAGGGACACTACTGACGTGCTGAGAAGGGTGGACGGACTGTCTCTGGAGGCGGGCATGATTCTAGTCACCATTGATGTGGAGTCATTATACACCTCGATTAGACATGCAGATGGTCTGAGGGCCGCCCGCTTCTTCCTTGAGACTACCAACTGGGATGGCCATTTTTCGGAATTTATTTTGGAATTGCTTGAGTTTATTTTAACTCACAATTATTTTGTTTTCAGAGACAAGTTTTATTTACAGTTGCAGGGCACTGCAATGGGCGCGGCGTGTGCGCCTTCGTATGCAAATTAATTCTTGGGTTACTGGGAAAGGTGTATTTTCCAGGGCGATGGCGCACACGCCGCGGACCCAGTGGTGGGCTGGTTTCGCTACATTGATGACATTCTGATGGTGTGGAGTGGTAGCGAAGCCAGCCTATCCAAATTTATGCAGGCCCTGAATATCAATAACTTTAATTTGAAATTCACGTACACTTGGCATTCTAGGGAAATTAATTTTTTGGACATTACGTTGTGTGTTGCCGAGGATGGCTCCATTGAAACAGACTTGTATCGCAAGGAATCCTCTGTGAATTCCTTGCTTCATGCCTCCTCGGCACACAACTACTCGGTTATAAAAGCCATCCCAGTTGGACAATTCTTGAGGAATAGGCGGGTGTGCTCTACGGATGCCCGCTTTGAGAGGCAGTCCGCCATCCTCACGGAACGGTTTAGGGCACGAGGATACAGTCATCGCAGCATTAGGGCAGGGTATGGAAGGGCCAGACACACACGGAGAGAGGACTTGCTTAGGGGGTCGAACAGATCAGGAGCGAAGGATGAGATGGCAATTAGATTTATTTCTACTGCGAATTGCCAATGGCACCGTATTCGTGAGGTGTTAAGCAAACACTGGTCCGTGTTACAGACCGATAGTGCCTTGGCCCCATATCTCACAAAATCTCCTCTGATGACACAAAGGAGAGCCAGAAACCTGAAAGATACCCTGGTAAGGAGCCACTATATAACAAAAAATAAAACATTTCTTGGTGCGAGGAGTCCCAGACAGGGATGTTTTCCTTGTGGCTCGTGCGTCGCGTGTCCGAACATCCTTAGATGTGGGACCTTCAAGAGCTCAGATGGGAGCAGGGAATTTAAGATAAGAGAGTATATCTCATGTAACACTACTTTTGTGGTCTATTATGCGACCTGTCCCTGCTCCCTGATCTATGTCGGTCTCACATCTAGGGAACTCAAGGTTCGGACACGCGAACACGTAAGGGATATTTTGGCAGGCAAAGAAGTAGAAGACCCATCGGTCTTAAAAACATTACCCAGGCACTTTCGGCTGTTCCACGGATCAGACCCTAGGGGCTTAAAAGTGAGAGGGATAGATTTAATACATGGAGGTGTCAGGGGTGGCAATCTGACCAAGTTACTCGCACAGTGCGAGTGTAAGTGGATTGTCACCCTTGACACCCTTGCCCCTAAGGGACTTAATGAGCAGCTCAGCTTCGCTCCTTTTCTGTGAGAGTCCCGTAGGTTCTCTATTGTGTTCGATACATTACTTGGTTCCAAAAGTATACTTCCATAATTTTCCGGCTTTGTTCTGACATGCAGCGATATAATAGGGATGTAATATGGAAAATATTCCATGACCTTTGACCTGGCTGTCCTCTCTTGGGTGACTCTTTCACCATTCGCTTTTAATATTTTTATGTATTTACTGTCTTGTTGTGTGTTTTTCTTTTTAGTTTTTATTAGTCGTCCATGGCTACGTACTGGTGATGACGCCGCAGCAAAACCCGGTGAACGTCTCGGAACCTAAAAAGAAGGAGTGTCCGTTACATATTGTCTATATGTTATCTACATATATGTTTTCTATACGTGGTTTACGTTTTTTCATGAGTTTGCACTTTATGTGGTTTTTATATGTTAACATTATCCTTTAGTGAATGTTTGTATGAGTTGTTAGTATGTCCATATTATTTGGTTTAGTTCAGGGGTTGGGGGTCATTAGTTATTCACTATGTTTCACTTGACATCCCTGCGTCTTTCAAGAATGGGCAGGATCACATATTAATTTTAACCTTGTTGGTCCATATCTTAGCACCGTGAGAGGACCCTTTGACATCGAATATGTACTTTGGGACTGTAAGCGACCACTAACACACAGTATAATCTATTCCCCAGTGTTTTGTGGGGTTTGTTCTATCACATATACATGGAATCACATATATGTTTTACACGCATGATAAATGCTCTGTTCACATATTTATATGTATGTTATTGTTTCTTTTTGTAATCTGTCTTTTTATTACAGCGCTCCTTTTTTTTCTCTTTTTGTTATTGTTTTTATGTGACTGTACTCACTTTAAACATATGAGGTGCGTTATTATTTTCTGCATCTTTCTAGCGTCCCGCTTTTTCACTCTATTGGGGACGCTTCTAATCTATCTAGCGTTCCGGTTTACGTATATTTCGGGACGCTGCGGCGTTCTGTTTTCTGAGCGATCTTAATCTTATCACAAAAAATGGCTGTAGCCTGGGCTTTTTATTTGGAATTGGTGGTGCGCATGCCCGGTGTCGTCCATCGTAGCCATCTTCTTGTGGACCTATCACTTACAAGTGGGGAGTGCTACACTTCTTGTGCTTGGAAGGTGGAGCTCCGCCTCTCATACACTCCCCACTGTGATGGCCCTATTGAACGATGCACTCTGGACGCTACTGCGCATGCGCCGGCGTCACCAATTCTACTTCCGGGTCTATGATATTTAAACACAATGAGACACACTATGGATACACCCTGTTGAAAAAGCCACGCGAAACGCGCGTCCGGGGGGACCGAGTGAGGTGGGGAGAACACACCTGATCCATAATGGGTAAGCAGCAACTATATGTGCTTATGAAGATATGATCTTTGTACTTTGGGCTACCTGTGCCATGTGATTTAGACGTAGTGATTGTATTTGGTCATACATTCTCTTTACTTTCTGAGCTGACGCTGCCACCCAAAAGGTGTATATGTGAACCCCCCCCCTGACTTGGTCATTGCCGCATTTCCTCCTATGTGTCTTCTGCTATATGGCGGTATTAACAATACACCCATGTTTTTGTATTTTACATATTTGTATTTGTATTGATTATTTAATAAATCTTTTGTATATTGTTTTCTAAATATGTTGAAGTGGACTTTTTTCCTCCGTTTTCTTGTCTATGTATTGGTTTGGAGTAGTCCCAGAAGGGCACCCGAGGAGTGCCTAGAGAGAGTTGGTACTTACCACTCATATACACAGAGTATATTGGTGCTTCATGACTGTAATATTAAATATCCTTTTTTGACACAGTTGCAGATGACATTTGCTATGTCAGATGCAACGTGTGTCATCACAAAGTCAAAAGAGGTCGAAATGTCAGCAGCCTCAATACCTCCAACATGTGGAAACATGTGCGCACCAGGCACCCGGCGTTGTTAGAAAAACACACTGAAGAGGTAGGCCAACCAACAGCGGCAGCTACCACCTCTTCAGCTCGTGTTGCCTCTTCCTCTAGCTCACACGCAGCTGGTTCGGCTTCCTCCCAGGATCGCCGTGGAAGAACCTCTGGCCCTGTTGTCCAGAGACCCACTGTAATTCCACCCGCAGCACCACGTTTCCAGGCATCCTCACACTCCCAGCCCAGTCTACAGCCATCGGTAGTACAGGCATGGGAGAAAAGGCGGCCTTTCTCGTCAAACCACCCACGAGCACAGGCTCTGACTGCAGGCATTGCCAAACTTCTTTCACTGTCAATGCTGTCATTCAGGCTGGTGGAGACTGACAGCTTCCGTGACTTGATGTCATTGGCAGTCCCACAGTACAATGTGCCCAGCCGCTTTTACTTCAGCAGGCAAGCCGTCCCTGCCCTGCACAAGCATGTGGAGGGACACATAAAACACGCGCTACTGAACGCCGTCAGTAGCAAGGTCCACCTCACCACCGATGCGTGGACCAGTCAACATGGACAGGGGCGATACCTTTCCCTCACTGCCCATTGGGTTAATGTCGTTGAGCCGGGTACAGACCGTGCGAGTGGCGCAGGACGTGTCCTGCCCACTCCAAGGATTGCAGGAATCCATTCTGTACGCATTGACTCCTCCTCTTACACCAGTTCCTCAGAATCATCGCTGCAGGAGCCGTCACAGTCCACCTCCACATGGACCCGTGATGAACGTGTACCTGTTACGACCGACATGAGCACAGCCGTGGCCAAACGTCAACAGGCCGTCTTGAAATTAATTTTTTTGGGGAATCGTAGCCACACAGCGCAGGAGCTCTGGAATGCCATCAAGCAGGAGAGCGATGTGTGGTTTGTGCCAGCGAATCTCCAGCCAGGCATGGTAGTGTGTGATAATGGCCGAAATCTGGTGGCAGCTCTGGGCCTCGGCAACCTCACTCACATCCCATGTCTGGCACATGTGCTCAATTTGGTCGTGCAGAGCTTTTTGAGGGACTATCCGGATCTTGATGCACTGCTGCACAAGGTCCGCCTAGAGTGTGCTCACTTGCGGCGTTCCAGCACGGCAAAAGCGCGCATTGCGGCTCTGCAGCGCCGACACCGCCTGCCGGAACATCGCATCATATGTGACCTACCTACCAGGTGGAATTCCACGTTACATATGTTGGAGCGGTTGTGTGAGCAGCAGCAAGCTGTAATGGAGTACCAGCTGCTTCAGGCGCAAAGAAGTCGCACTCAGCGCCGTACAGACTTCACAACCACAGAGTGGGCCACTATGAATGACGTCTGCCAGGTTTTGCGTCCCTTTGATTATTCCACGCGGATGGCGAGTGCAGATGATGCACTAGTCAGCATGACTGTCCCCCTTATCTGCCTGCTTGAAAAATCACTGCAAGCGCTAAGGGATGATGTTGTGGAAGAGGTGGAGGATGAGGATTCACCATTTCCATCATCTTCTGGACAGTCAGCGCCACGTGGTTCCTCACAAACGCTTAGGCAGGGGACAGTTTGTGAGGAGGATGAGGAGGAGTCAATGGAGGAGGAAGACATCCGTCCAGAGGAGGGAGTTACCGAATTGTCCAGTACTCAGTGTGTACAGCGAGGGTGGGGTGATGACGAGCGGGCAGAGATCACGCCTCCAGCAGGGGACAGCGTTTCTTGGGCAGTTGGCAGTCTGCAGCACATGGTGGATTACATGCTGCAGTGCCTGAGAAACGACCGCCGCATCGCCCACATTCTCAACATGTCTGATTATTGGGTGTTCACCCTCCTCGATCCTCGCTACCGGGACAACGTAGAAAGCCTCATCACACCGTTGAACCGTGAGCGAAAAATGCGGGAGTACCAAGACACACTGGTCAATTCCATCATCTTCTCCATTCCAACTGAGAGAAGTGCTGCTAGTGCATTCCAAAGCAGCTCAGTGCGTCCAGGCAGTGGTGGAGGCTCTGCACAAAGAGGGAGCAGAAGCAGTGCCTCTGCCCAAGGCAAGACCAGTATGGCCCAACTGTGGCACAGTTTTCTGTGCCCCCCACAAAAGTCTACACCATCACAGACGGCTCCAGTCAGCAGGAGGCAACGGTTCCGTCAGATGGTGACAGACTACATGTCTTGCCCTCTTGCTGTACTCCCAGACGGCTCTTCCCCTTTCAAGTTTTGGGTCTCAAAGCTGGATACATGGCCAGAGCTAAGCCAGTATGCATTGGAGGTGCTGTCTTGCCCTGCGGCCAGTGTATTATCGGAACGTGTCTTTAGTGCTGCAGGTGGTGTACTAACTGACCGTCGCATGCGACTATCCTCCGATAACGTTGACCGGCTTACTTTCCTGAAAATGAACAAGGCCTGGATCTCGCAGGAATTTGCCACTCCTCCTCCTGATTAAATAATTAGGTCACTGTATACGTTATCCAGGTCTCCTGTTGTGTTCATCTTTCTACCACCTGAACTTAAATTCCTGTGCTCCAACACCGCCAGTTGAGGCTCAGAAGTGCCGTCTGCACAGTCAAAACATACGACCCAGTGTTATTGGGTTTCAGTAACGTCAGCTGATCCCCAGCTGTGTAGCCGGCAATGTGTCATGCGACCGCCACGCTGACACAACAACTGAAATGTAAGGGAATCTGTCCCCCCCCCCCAAGGCGTTTGTTACTGAAAGAGCCACCTTGTGCAGCAGTAATGCTGCACAAGGAAAAGGTAGCTATTTTTGTTTAGCTCCTTGCACACGCAGAACTTAACACTTATAAAATGTGTCCCCTGCAACCGTAAAACCGTCCCGGAGGTGGGACTTTCCTTCGTAATGTGACGCAGCACAGCCGTCATTCCTACCCCCCCGGCGCCGCGCACCGGCTCCTCAGCGTTGTTTTATTCCGTCCCGGAGCCTGCGCTGTTATGTTATCCCGTGGCCAGGCACACTTAGCGCTGCCCGTCTTCTGGCATCATTTGGTGTCAGGATGGCTGCGCCTGTGCGGCCGCGCTGGCAGAGAGCCCGCCTCGCAGTGTCTTCTGATTTAATCCCACTGGGGGCCTGGGATCCATGGACATGCGCAGTGCATATCTGAACCTCCACCTCTCACTCATTTCCCTATGGCTTCTTCAGACTGTTCGGTGTCAGCTGGTCCCTAATAGCATGCCACGGCCGTGACACCGCACAGTCTTAAGAAGCCGTAGGGAGGGGAGTGAGAGGCGAGGATATGCACTGCGCATGTCCATGGATCCCAGGCCCCCAGTGGGATTAAATCAGAAGACACTGCGAGGCGGGCTCTCTGCCAGCGCGGCCGCACAGGCGCAGCCATCCTGACACCAAATGATGCCAGAAGACGGGCAGCGCTAAGTGTGCCTGGCCACGGGATAACATAACAGCGCAGGCTCCGGGACGGAATAAAACAACGCTGAGGAGCCGGTGCGCGGCGCCGGGGGGGTATGAATGACGGCTGTGCTGCGTCACATTACGAAGGAAAGTCCCACCTCCGGGACGGTTTTACGGTTGCAGGGGACACATTTTATAAGTGTTTAGTTCTGTGTTTGCAAGGAGCATGATGAAAAGAGCCACCTTTTCCTTTTGCATCTTTTGTGCTGCACAAGCTGGCTCTTTCAGCTACAAACGCCTTGGGGGGGGGTTAAAGGTTCCCTTTCGACTTTCTCAGGCTTCGGCCTACATTGTGTTCCTCTGCTTTTCCACCTGTCCCTGGGCTCCAACACCGCCAGTTGCCGTCCAGAAGTGCTGTACGCACAGTCAACAGTCCCTCCTCTGTTATTGGGGTTCAGTAACGTCAGCTGTTCCCCTGCTGTGTGTGTGGCAATCTCTCCTACCTCCTCCAACCTCCTCCTCCTCCACCTGTCCCTGGGCTCCAACACCGCCAGTTGCCGTCCAGAAGTGCTGTACGCACAGTCAACAGTCCCTCCTCTGTTATTGGGGTTCAGTAACGTCAGCTGTTCCCCTGCTGTGTGTGTGGCAATCCCTCCTACCTCCTCCAACCTCCTCCTCCTCCACCTGTCCCTGGGCTCCAACACCGCCAGTTGCCGTCCAGAAGTGCTGTACGCACAGTCAACAGTCCCTCCTCTGTTATTGGGGTTCAGTAACGTCAGCTGTTCCCCTGCTGTGTGTGTGGCAATCCCTCCTACCTCCTCCAACCTCCTCCTCCTCCACCTGTCCCTGGGCTCCAACACCGCCAGTTGCCGTCCAGAAGTGCTGTACGCACAGTCAACAGTCCCTCCTCTGTTATTGGGGTTCAGTAACGTCAGCTGTTCCCCTGCTGTGTGTGTGGCAATCCCTCCTACCTCCTCCAACCTCCTCCACCTGTCCCTGGGCTCCAACACCGCCAGTTGCCGTCCAGAAGTGCTGTACGCACAGTCAACAGTCCCTCCTCTGTTATTGGGGTTCAGTAACGTCAGCTGTTCCCCTGCTGTGTGTGTGGCAATCCCTCCTACCTCCTCCAACCTCCTCCTCCTCCACCTGTCCCTGGGCTCCAACACCGCCAGTTGCCGTCCAGAAGTGCTGTACGCACAGTCAACAGTCCCTCCTCTGTTATTGGGGTTCAGTAACGTCAGCTGTTCCCCTGCTGTGTGTGTGGCAATCCCTCCTACCTCCTCCAACCTCCTCCTCCTCCACCTGTCCCTGGGCTCCAACACCGCCAGTTGCCGTCCAGAAGTGCTGTACGCACAGTCAACAGTCCCTCCTCTGTTATTGGGGTTCAGTAATGTCAGCTGTTCCCCTGCTGTGTGTGTGGCAATCCCTCCTACCTCCTCCAACCTCCTCCAACCTCCTCCTCCTCCACCTGTCCCTGGGCTCCAACACCGCCAGTTGCCGTCCAGATGTGCTGTACGCACAGTCAACAGTCCCTCCTCTGTTATTGGGGTTCAGTAACGTCAGCTGTTCCCCTGCTGTGTGTGTGGCAATCCCTCCTACCTCCTCCAACCTCCTCCTCCTCCACCTGTCCCTGGGCTCCAACACCGCCAGTTGCCGTCCAGAAGTGCTGTACGCACAGTCAACAGTCCCTCCTCTGTTATTGGGGTTCAGTAACGTCAGCTGTTCCCCTGCTGTGTGTGTGGCAATCCCTCCTACCTCCTCCAACCTCCTCCAACCTCCTCCTCCTCCACCTGTCCCTGGGCTCCAACACCGCCAGTTGCCGTCCAGAAGTGCTGTACGCACAGTCAACAGTCCCTCCTCTGTTATTGGGGTTCAGTAACGTCAGCTGTTCCCCTGCTGTGTGTGTGGCAATCCCTCCTACCTCCTCCTCCACCTGTCCCTGGGCTCCAACACCGCCAGTTGCCGTCCAGAAGTGCTGTACGCACAGTCAACAGTCCCTCCTCTGTTATTGGGGTTCAGTAACGTCAGCTGTTCCCCTGCTGTGTGTGTGGCAATCCCTCCTACCTCCTCCAACCTCCTCCAACCTCCTCCTCCTCCACCTGTCCCTGGGCTCCAACACCGCCAGTTGCCGTCCAGAAGTGCTGTACGCACAGTCAACAGTCCCTCCTCTGTTATTGGGGTTCAGTAACGTCAGCTGTTCCCCTGCTGTGTGTGTGGCAATCCCTCCTACCTCCTCCAACCTCCTCCTCCTCCACCTGTCCCTGGGCTCCAACACCGCCAGTTGCCGTCCAGAAGTGCTGTACGCACAGTCAACAGTCCCTCCTCTGTTATTGGGGTTCAGTAACGTCAGCTGTTCCCCTGCTGTGTGTGTGGCAATCCCTCCTACCTCCTCCAACCTCCTCCAACCTCCTCCTCCTCCACCTGTCCCTGGGCTCCAACACCGCCAGTTGCCGTCCAGAAGTGCTGTACGCACAGTCAACAGTCCCTCCTCTGTTATTGGGGTTCAGTAACGTCAGCTGTTCCCCTGCTGTGTGTGTGGCAATCCCTCCTACCTCCTCCTCCACCTGTCCCTGGGCTCCAACACCGCCAGTTGCCGTCCAGAAGTGCTGTACGCACAGTCAACAGTCCCTCCTCTGTTATTGGGGTTCAGTAACGTCAGCTGTTCCCCTGCTGTGTGTGTGGCAATCCCTCCTACCTCCTCCTCCTCCACCTGTCCCTGGGCTCCAACACCGCCAGTTGCCGTCCAGAAGTGCTGTACGCACAGAGCCAAACACCTCGCCAATGTGTTAGTGGGGTTCAGCACCGCCAGCTGTTCCCCTGCTGTGTATACGGCAACGTGTACTGCGACCGCCACGCAGTCACAACAAGTTTACTTTAAGGGAACCTGTCCCCCCCCCCCCCCAGGCGTTTGTTACTGAAGGAGCCACCTTGTGCAGCAGTAATGATGCAAAGGGAAAAAGTGCCTCTTTTCGTGGTGCTCCTTGCACATGCGGAACCTAACAGTTATGAAATGTGTCCCATCACAGCGTTAAACCGTCCGGTAGGTGGAACTTTCCTTTGTCGTGTGACGCAGCACAGCCATCATTTTTACCCCCTTGGCGCCGTGCGCCGCCTCCTCAGCGTTGTTTGAATCTGTCCCGGAGCCTGCGCTGTTAGGTTAGCCCTTGGCCATGCACACATTTTGCGCTGCCCGTCTTCTGACATCATTTGGTGTCAGGCTGGCTGCGCCTGTGCGGGTGCGCTGGCCGAGATCCCGCCTCTCAGTGTCGTCTAATGTAATCCCACCGCGGGCCTGTGATCCGTGCCCGTGCGCAGTGCATATCCTCGCCTCTCACTCCCCTCCCTACGGCTTCTTCAGACTGTGCGATGTCAGCTGGTCCCTAATAGCATGCCACGGCCGTGACACCGCACAGTCTGAAAAAGCCGTAGGGAGGGGAGTGAGAGGCGAGGATATGCACTGCGCACGGGCACGGATCACAGGCCCGCGGTGGGATTACATTAGACGACACTGCGAGGCGGGATCTCGGCCAGCGCACCCGCACAGGCGCAGCCAGCCTGACACCAAATGATGTCAGAAGACGGGCAGCGCAAAATGTGTGCATGGCCAAGGGCTAACCTAACAGCGCAGGCTCCGGGACAGATTCAAACAACGCTGAGGAGGCGGCGCACGGCGCCAAGGGGGTAAAAATGATGGCTGTGCTGCGTCACACGACAAAGGAAAGTTCCACCTACCGGACGGTTTTACGCTGTGAGGGGACACATTTCATAACTGTTAGGTTCCGCATGTGCAAGGACCATAATTAAAAGAGCTAAGTTTACCTTTTCCAGCATTAGTGCTGTACACAATGGCTCTTTCAGCTACAAACGCCTGGGGGGGGGGGGGTTAAAGGTTTCCTTTCAACTTGCTCGAGTGCAGGCTTCGGCCTACACTCCGCTCCCCCTGCTCCTCCTGCTGACCCTGGGCTCTAACACCGCCAGTTGGGGCCCGGTACTGCTAGCTGCACAGAGAAAAACACCAGCCAATGTGTCAGTGGGGTTCAGCACCGCCAGCTGTTCCCCTGCTGTGCAGCCGGCATCGTGTCCTGCAAAAGCCACGCAGACACAAGAACTGAAATTGAAGGGAACCTGTCCCCCCTCCCCCAGGCGTTTTTACGTTATCCAGCCACCTTGTACAGCGGTAATGCTGCATGTGTGCAAGGTGGCTCAGAAACGTATTCTCCTCGCACATGTGGAACTGAAAACACGTCTGCAATGTGTCCTCTGTGTGACCATTTAACCGTCCCGGTGGTGTGACTTTCCTTTGTAATGACACGCTGCAACCCCCTTGGTAGCGCTGCCCGTCTTCTGGCATCATTGTTTGGCTGGCTGCGCCTCTGCGGCCGCCCTGACCCACACAACGCCCCTCGGTGTCTTATTTATTGGGACTGCGAGGGTGTGATTGATGGGCAGGATCAGTGCATCAGTTCGCCTGTCCCTCCTCTCCTTCCGCCTTCTTCGGACTGTGCGGCTTCATGGCCGTGGCATGCGATAAGGGATCAGATGACGCCGCACAGTCTGAAGCGGGTGTAAGGACCCGAGTGTGAGAGGCCAACATATGTGCTGCGCCAGGCCCTGAATCCCAGCCCCGCAGTGTTTTTACAATGTTAAGACACTGCGGGGCTGGGATTCATGGTCATCGCGAACCGCACCGGCCGACATTAAATGATGTCAGAAGATGGGCAGCGCTAACAGCGCTAGGCCAGGGGATAACACGACAGCGCAGACTCCTGTACAGCAAATAACAACGCTCAGGAGGCTGCACCCAGCACCAAGGTGGGATTCTTGACATCTGTGCTGCGTCTCATTACAAAGGGAACTCGCGCCTCCAACACAGTTTGACTGTATAAAGGGCTAAATGTTATACGTGTTTCATTCAGCGTGTGCAAGGAGCGAAATTAAAAGAGCAACCTTTGACTTGTGCAGCACTACTGCTGCATAAGCTGTGGCTCTTCTACTTTCTAACCCCTGAGGGGGGGTTAAAGGTTACCTTTGAAATTGGTTCAAGTAGGCTTCGGCCTACACTCTGCTCCCCCTGCAGAGCCCGGGCTCCAACACCGCTAGTTGCTGTCCGGAAGTGCTGGCTGCACAGAGCCAAACACCTCGCCAATGTGTCAGTGGGGTCCAGCACCGCCAGCTGTTCCCCTGCTGTGTAGCCGGCAACGTGTCCTGCGACCGCCACGCAGACACAACAGACCCAAAGCTGCCGCCAGTGCAGGCTTCGGCCTACACTCCCCTCCCCCTGCTCCTGCTCCTCCTCCTCCTGCTGACCCTGGGCTCTAACAAACCGCCAGTTGGGGCCCAGATGTGCTAGCTGCACAGAGAAAAACACCAGCCAATGTGTCAGTGGGGTCCAGCACCGCCAGCTGTTCCCCTGCTGTGCAGCCGGCAACGTGTCCTGCAAAAGCCACGCAGACACAAGAACTGAAATTGAAGGGAACCTGTCCCCCCTCCCCCAGGCGTTTTTACGTTATCCAGCCACCTTGTACAGCGGTAATGCTGCATGTGTGCAAGGTGGCTCAGAAACGTATTCTCCTCGCACATGTGGAACTGAAAACACGTCTGCAATGTGTCCTCTGTGTGACCATTTAACCGTCCCGGTGGTGTGACTTTCCTTTGTAATGACACGCTGCAACCCCCTTGGTAGCGCTGCCCGTCTTCTGGCATCATTGTTTGGCTGGCTGCGCCTCTGCGGCCGCCCTGACCCACACAACGCCCCTCGGTGTCTTATTTATTGGGACTGCGAGGGTGTGATTGATGGGCAGGATCAGTGCATCAGTTCGCCTGTCCCTCCTCTCCTTCCGCCTTCTTCGGACTGTGCGGCTTCATGGCCGTGGCATGCGATAAGGGATCAGATGACGCCGCACAGTCTGAAGCGGGTGTAAGGACCCGAGTGTGAGAGGCCAACATATGTGCTGCGCCAGGCCCTGAATCCCAGCCCCGCAGTGTTTTTACAATGTTAAGACACTGCGGGGCTGGGATTCATGGTCATCGCGAACCGCACCGGCCGACATTAAATGATGTCAGAAGATGGGCAGCGCTAACAGCGCTAGGCCAGGGGATAACACGACAGCGCAGACTCCTGTACAGCAAATAACAACGCTCAGGAGGCTGCACCCAGCACCAAGGTGGGATTCTTGACATCTGTGCTGCGTCTCATTACAAAGGGAACTCGCGCCTCCAACACAGTTTGACTGTATAAAGGGCTAAATGTTATACGTGTTTCATTCAGCGTGTGCAAGGAGCGAAATTAAAAGAGCAACCTTTGACTTGTGCAGCACTACTGCTGCATAAGCTGTGGCTCTTCTACTTTCTAACCCCTGAGGGGGGGTTAAAGGTTACCTTTGAAATTGGTTCAAGTAGGCTTCGGCCTACACTCTGCTCCCCCTGCAGAGCCCGGGCTCCAACACCGCTAGTTGCTGTCCGGAAGTGCTGGCTGCACAGAGCCAAACACCTCGCCAATGTGTCAGTGGGGTCCAGCACCGCCAGCTGTTCCCCTGCTGTGTAGCCGGCAACGTGTCCTGCGACCGCCACGCAGACACAACAGACCCAAAGCTGCCGCCAGTGCAGGCTTCGGCCTACACTCCCCTCCCCCTGCTCCTGCTCCTCCTCCTCCTGCTGACCCTGGGCTCTAACAAACCGCCAGTTGGGGCCCAGATGTGCTAGCTGCACAGAGAAAAACACCAGCCAATGTGTCAGTGGGGTCCAGCACCGCCAGCTGTTCCCCTGCTGTGCAGCCGGCAACGTGTCCTGCAAAAGCCACGCAGACACAAGAACTGAAATTGAAGGGAACCTGTCCCCCCTCCCCCAGGCGTTTTTACGTTATCCAGCCACCTTGTACAGCGGTAATGCTGCATGTGTGCAAGGTGGCTCAGAAACGTATTCTCCTCGCACATGTGGAACTGAAAACACGTCTGCAATGTGTCCTCTGTGTGACCATTTAACCGTCCCGGTGGTGTGACTTTCCTTTGTAATGACACGCTGCAACCCCCTTGGTAGCGCTGCCCGTCTTCTGGCATCATTGTTTGGCTGGCTGCGCCTCTGCGGCCGCCCTGACCCACACAACGCCCCTCGGTGTCTTATTTATTGGGACTGCGAGGGTGTGATTGATGGGCAGGATCAGTGCATCAGTTCGCCTGTCCCTCCTCTCCTTCCGCCTTCTTCGGACTGTGCGGCTTCATGGCCGTGGCATGCGATAAGGGATCAGATGACGCCGCACAGTCTGAAGCGGGTGTAAGGACCCGAGTGTGAGAGGCCAACATATGTGCTGCGCCAGGCCCTGAATCCCAGCCCCGCAGTGTTTTTACAATGTTAAGACACTGCGGGGCTGGGATTCATGGTCATCGCGAACCGCACCGGCCGACATTAAATGATGTCAGAAGATGGGCAGCGCTAACAGCGCTAGGCCAGGGGATAACACGACAGCGCAGACTCCTGTACAGCAAATAACAACGCTCAGGAGGCTGCACCCAGCACCAAGGTGGGATTCTTGACATCTGTGCTGCGTCTCATTACAAAGGGAACTCGCGCCTCCAACACAGTTTGACTGTATAAAGGGCTAAATGTTATACGTGTTTCATTCAGCGTGTGCAAGGAGCGAAATTAAAAGAGCAACCTTTGACTTGTGCAGCACTACTGCTGCATAAGCTGTGGCTCTTCTACTTTCTAACCCCTGAGGGGGGGTTAAAGGTTACCTTTGAAATTGGTTCAAGTAGGCTTCGGCCTACACTCTGCTCCCCCTGCAGAGCCCGGGCTCCAACACCGCTAGTTGCTGTCCGGAAGTGCTGGCTGCACAGAGCCAAACACCTCGCCAATGTGTCAGTGGGGTCCAGCACCGCCAGCTGTTCCCCTGCTGTGTAGCCGGCAACGTGTCCTGCGACCGCCACGCAGACACAACAGACCCAAAGCTGCCGCCAGTGCAGGCTTCGGCCTACACTCCCCTCCCCCTGCTCCTGCTCCTCCTCGTCCTGCTGACCCTGGGCTCTAACAAACCGCCAGTTGGGGCCCAGATGTGCTAGCTGCACAGAGAAAAACACCAGCCAATGTGTCAGTGGGGTCCAGCACCGCCAGCTGTTCCCCTGCTGTGCAGCCGGCAACGTGTCCTGCAAAAGCCACGCAGACACAAGAACTGAAATTGAAGGGAACCTGTCCCCCCTCCCCCAGGCGTTTTTACGTTATCCAGCCACCTTGTACAGCGGTAATGCTGCATGTGTGCAAGGTGGCTCAGAAACGTATTCTCCTCGCACATGTGGAACTGAAAACACGTCTGCAATGTGTCCTCTGTGTGACCATTTAACCGTCCCGGTGGTGTGACTTTCCTTTGTAATGACACGCTGCAACCCCCTTGGTAGCGCTGCCCGTCTTCTGGCATCATTGTTTGGCTGGCTGCGCCTCTGCGGCCGCCCTGACCCACACAACGCCCCTCGGTGTCTTATTTATTGGGACTGCGAGGGTGTGATTGATGGGCAGGATCAGTGCATCAGTTCGCCTGTCCCTCCTCTCCTTCCGCCTTCTTCGGACTGTGCGGCTTCATGGCCGTGGCATGCGATAAGGGATCAGATGACGCCGCACAGTCTGAAGCGGGTGTAAGGACCCGAGTGTGAGAGGCCAACATATGTGCTGCGCCAGGCCCTGAATCCCAGCCCCGCAGTGTTTTTACAATGTTAAGACACTGCGGGGCTGGGATTCATGGTCATCGCGAACCGCACCGGCCGACATTAAATGATGTCAGAAGATGGGCAGCGCTAACAGCGCTAGGCCAGGGGATAACACGACAGCGCAGACTCCTGTACAGCAAATAACAACGCTCAGGAGGCTGCACCCAGCACCAAGGTGGGATTCTTGACATCTGTGCTGCGTCTCATTACAAAGGGAACTCGCGCCTCCAACACAGTTTGACTGTATAAAGGGCTAAATGTTATACGTGTTTCATTCAGCGTGTGCAAGGAGCGAAATTAAAAGAGCAACCTTTGACTTGTGCAGCACTACTGCTGCATAAGCTGTGGCTCTTCTACTTTCTAACCCCTGAGGGGGGGTTAAAGGTTACCTTTGAAATTGGTTCAAGTAGGCTTCGGCCTACACTCTGCTCCCCCTGCAGAGCCCGGGCTCCAACACCGCTAGTTGCTGTCCGGAAGTGCTGGCTGCACAGAGCCAAACACCTCGCCAATGTGTCAGTGGGGTCCAGCACCGCCAGCTGTTCCCCTGCTGTGTAGCCGGCAACGTGTCCTGCGACCGCCACGCAGACACAACAGACCCAAAGCTGCCGCCAGTGCAGGCTTCGGCCTACACTCCCCTCCCCCTGCTCCTGCTCCTCCTCCTCCTGCTGACCCTGGGCTCTAACAAACCGCCAGTTGGGGCCCAGATGTGCTAGCTGCACAGAGAAAAACACCAGCCAATGTGTCAGTGGGGTCCAGCACCGCCAGCTGTTCCCCTGCTGTGCAGCCGGCAACGTGTCCTGCAAAAGCCACGCAGACACAAGAACTGAAATTGAAGGGAACCTGTCCCCCCTCCCCCAGGCGTTTTTACGTTATCCAGCCACCTTGTACAGCGGTAATGCTGCATGTGTGCAAGGTGGCTCAGAAACGTATTCTCCTCGCACATGTGGAACTGAAAACACGTCTGCAATGTGTCCTCTGTGTGACCATTTAACCGTCCCGGTGGTGTGACTTTCCTTTGTAATGACACGCTGCAACCCCCTTGGTAGCGCTGCCCGTCTTCTGGCATCATTGTTTGGCTGGCTGCGCCTCTGCGGCCGCCCTGACCCACACAACGCCCCTCGGTGTCTTATTTATTGGGACTGCGAGGGTGTGATTGATGGGCAGGATCAGTGCATCAGTTCGCCTGTCCCTCCTCTCCTTCCGCCTTCTTCGGACTGTGCGGCTTCATGGCCGTGGCATGCGATAAGGGATCAGATGACGCCGCACAGTCTGAAGCGGGTGTAAGGACCCGAGTGTGAGAGGCCAACATATGTGCTGCGCCAGGCCCTGAATCCCAGCCCCGCAGTGTTTTTACAATGTTAAGACACTGCGGGGCTGGGATTCATGGTCATCGCGAACCGCACCGGCCGACATTAAATGATGTCAGAAGATGGGCAGCGCTAACAGCGCTAGGCCAGGGGATAACACGACAGCGCAGACTCCTGTACAGCAAATAACAACGCTCAGGAGGCTGCACCCAGCACCAAGGTGGGATTCTTGACATCTGTGCTGCGTCTCATTACAAAGGGAACTCGCGCCTCCAACACAGTTTGACTGTATAAAGGGCTAAATGTTATACGTGTTTCATTCAGCGTGTGCAAGGAGCGAAATTAAAAGAGCAACCTTTGACTTGTGCAGCACTACTGCTGCATAAGCTGTGGCTCTTCTACTTTCTAACCCCTGAGGGGGGGTTAAAGGTTACCTTTGAAATTGGTTCAAGTAGGCTTCGGCCTACACTCTGCTCCCCCTGCAGAGCCCGGGCTCCAACACCGCTAGTTGCTGTCCGGAAGTGCTGGCTGCACAGAGCCAAACACCTCGCCAATGTGTCAGTGGGGTCCAGCACCGCCAGCTGTTCCCCTGCTGTGTAGCCGGCAACGTGTCCTGCGACCGCCACGCAGACACAACAGACCCAAAGCTGCCGCCAGTGCAGGCTTCGGCCTACACTCCCCTCCCCCTGCTCCTGCTCCTCCTCCTCCTGCTGACCCTGGGCTCTAACAAACCGCCAGTTGGGGCCCAGATGTGCTAGCTGCACAGAGAAAAACACCAGCCAATGTGTCAGTGGGGTCCAGCACCGCCAGCTGTTCCCCTGCTGTGCAGCCGGCAACGTGTCCTGCAAAAGCCACGCAGACACAAGAACTGAAATTGAAGGGAACCTGTCCCCCCTCCCCCAGGCGTTTTTACGTTATCCAGCCACCTTGTACAGCGGTAATGCTGCATGTGTGCAAGGTGGCTCAGAAACGTATTCTCCTCGCACATGTGGAACTGAAAACACGTCTGCAATGTGTCCTCTGTGTGACCATTTAACCGTCCCGGTGGTGTGACTTTCCTTTGTAATGACACGCTGCAACCCCCTTGGTAGCGCTGCCCGTCTTCTGGCATCATTGTTTGGCTGGCTGCGCCTCTGCGGCCGCCCTGACCCACACAACGCCCCTCGGTGTCTTATTTATTGGGACTGCGAGGGTGTGATTGATGGGCAGGATCAGTGCATCAGTTCGCCTGTCCCTCCTCTCCTTCCGCCTTCTTCGGACTGTGCGGCTTCATGGCCGTGGCATGCGATAAGGGATCAGATGACGCCGCACAGTCTGAAGCGGGTGTAAGGACCCGAGTGTGAGAGGCCAACATATGTGCTGCGCCAGGCCCTGAATCCCAGCCCCGCAGTGTTTTTACAATGTTAAGACACTGCGGGGCTGGGATTCATGGTCATCGCGAACCGCACCGGCCGACATTAAATGATGTCAGAAGATGGGCAGCGCTAACAGCGCTAGGCCAGGGGATAACACGACAGCGCAGACTCCTGTACAGCAAATAACAACGCTCAGGAGGCTGCACCCAGCACCAAGGTGGGATTCTTGACATCTGTGCTGCGTCTCATTACAAAGGGAACTCGCGCCTCCAACACAGTTTGACTGTATAAAGGGCTAAATGTTATACGTGTTTCATTCAGCGTGTGCAAGGAGCGAAATTAAAAGAGCAACCTTTGACTTGTGCAGCACTACTGCTGCATAAGCTGTGGCTCTTCTACTTTCTAACCCCTGAGGGGGGGTTAAAGGTTACCTTTGAAATTGGTTCAAGTAGGCTTCGGCCTACACTCTGCTCCCCCTGCAGAGCCCGGGCTCCAACACCGCTAGTTGCTGTCCGGAAGTGCTGGCTGCACAGAGCCAAACACCTCGCCAATGTGTCAGTGGGGTCCAGCACCGCCAGCTGTTCCCCTGCTGTGTAGCCGGCAACGTGTCCTGCGACCGCCACGCAGACACAACAGACCCAAAGCTGCCGCCAGTGCAGGCTTCGGCCTACACTCCCCTCCCCCTGCTCCTGCTCCTCCTCGTCCTGCTGACCCTGGGCTCTAACAAACCGCCAGTTGGGGCCCAGATGTGCTAGCTGCACAGAGAAAAACACCAGCCAATGTGTCAGTGGGGTCCAGCACCGCCAGCTGTTCCCCTGCTGTGCAGCCGGCAACGTGTCCTGCAAAAGCCACGCAGACACAAGAACTGAAATTGAAGGGAACCTGTCCCCCCTCCCCCAGGCGTTTTTACGTTATCCAGCCACCTTGTACAGCGGTAATGCTGCATGTGTGCAAGGTGGCTCAGAAACGTATTCTCCTCGCACATGTGGAACTGAAAACACGTCTGCAATGTGTCCTCTGTGTGACCATTTAACCGTCCCGGTGGTGTGACTTTCCTTTGTAATGACACGCTGCAACCCCCTTGGTAGCGCTGCCCGTCTTCTGGCATCATTGTTTGGCTGGCTGCGCCTCTGCGGCCGCCCTGACCCACACAACGCCCCTCGGTGTCTTATTTATTGGGACTGCGAGGGTGTGATTGATGGGCAGGATCAGTGCATCAGTTCGCCTGTCCCTCCTCTCCTTCCGCCTTCTTCGGACTGTGCGGCTTCATGGCCGTGGCATGCGATAAGGGATCAGATGACGCCGCACAGTCTGAAGCGGGTGTAAGGACCCGAGTGTGAGAGGCCAACATATGTGCTGCGCCAGGCCCTGAATCCCAGCCCCGCAGTGTTTTTACAATGTTAAGACACTGCGGGGCTGGGATTCATGGTCATCGCGAACCGCACCGGCCGACATTAAATGATGTCAGAAGATGGGCAGCGCTAACAGCGCTAGGCCAGGGGATAACACGACAGCGCAGACTCCTGTACAGCAAATAACAACGCTCAGGAGGCTGCACCCAGCACCAAGGTGGGATTCTTGACATCTGTGCTGCGTCTCATTACAAAGGGAACTCGCGCCTCCAACACAGTTTGACTGTATAAAGGGCTAAATGTTATACGTGTTTCATTCAGCGTGTGCAAGGAGCGAAATTAAAAGAGCAACCTTTGACTTGTGCAGCACTACTGCTGCATAAGCTGTGGCTCTTCTACTTTCTAACCCCTGAGGGGGGGTTAAAGGTTACCTTTGAAATTGGTTCAAGTAGGCTTCGGCCTACACTCTGCTCCCCCTGCAGAGCCCGGGCTCCAACACCGCTAGTTGCTGTCCGGAAGTGCTGGCTGCACAGAGCCAAACACCTCGCCAATGTGTCAGTGGGGTCCAGCACCGCCAGCTGTTCCCCTGCTGTGTAGCCGGCAACGTGTCCTGCGACCGCCACGCAGACACAACAGACCCAAAGCTGCCGCCAGTGCAGGCTTCGGCCTACACTCCCCTCCCCCTGCTCCTGCTCCTCCTCCTCCTGCTGACCCTGGGCTCTAACAAACCGCCAGTTGGGGCCCAGATGTGCTAGCTGCACAGAGAAAAACACCAGCCAATGTGTCAGTGGGGTCCAGCACCGCCAGCTGTTCCCCTGCTGTGCAGCCGGCAACGTGTCCTGCAAAAGCCACGCAGACACTTGCTCTTGGACCTTCTGCTCCCCATCCTGGTTCCAGTACCGTCAGCTGGTTCCGGGCAGAGCCTTTGGCTTAGGTGCCTCCCTTTGGTATCCGAGTTCCACCAACGTCAGGTGGTCCTTGGTAGTGCTTTCAGGCACGGGTACCTCCTGCTTAGTAACCGGGTTCCAGTAACGTCAGCTGGTCCTCGGTAGTTCCATTGGCTCTTGGACCTTCGGCTACCCATCCGGGTTCCAGCACCGTCAGCTGGTTCTCGGCAGTGTCTTTTGCTCTTGTACCTTCTGCTCCCCATCCTGGTTCCAGTACCGTCAGCTGGTTCCGGGCAGAGCCTTTGGCTTAGGTGCCTCCCTCTGGGTATCTGAGTTCCACCAACGTCAGGTGGTCCTTGGTAGTGCTTTCAGCACAGGTACCTCCTGCTTAGTAACCGGGTTCCAGTAACGTCAGCTGGTCCTCGGTCGTTCCATTGGCTCTTGGACCTTCGGGTAGCCATCCGAGTTCCAGTTCCATCAGCTGGTTCTCGGCATTTTCTCAGCCTTCTTGTACCTTCTGCTACATTTCCAAGTTCAAGAGACTAAACACGATGACCCGGAAGACCACCCCTAAGATGACGACGACACCAGAGACGACAACCACCGTGATGACGACGACCCTGGAGACGATGACCCTGAAGACCACCCCGATGACGACGACCCCGGAGACCACCCCGATGACGACGACCCCGGAGACGACGACCCTGGAGACGACGACGACCTGGAAGACCGAGAAGCAGAAGAACAAGAGGCTGCAGAACAAAGAGCAGAAGGACATTAAGCATAACACAAAATATCAGAGCAAAAAATATTATGTAAATTATAAGCAGAAGAAGACTAAGCAGTGTATGGGGGTGAGTCCGTTCCTCCTCGTGGTGCCCCTGGATAAAGCCTGATGCTGCAGGCCAAACTGAACGCGGACAAATGTAACTGTTTTGTGACAGGCAGAACGGAAGGTGTAATCTTCAAACTTTTATAGATAACAACTACGGGAATGCCTGTCACAAATAAGAATATGATGAAGAAGTAGAATATGATGAAGATAATAGTAAACTAAAAACAATATGAACAATGTAACCCAAAAAATAATAGGTAGAAGATGAAGAAGAAGATGAATAAGGTGAAGAAGTTGATGTCAAAGAAGCTGATGATGAGGATAATTAAGAAGAAAGCGTGGGAGAAGTAAAAAAAAAGGTGAAGGGCGTGGAAGCAGTGAAACATCAATATCTGACATTAAAAAAAAAATTAACATAGTCAAATTCTTTCTAACGCCGAACGTCATAAAAAAAACCGCAAAATCCTGCTATTCTATTACATTGGGCTAAACCTCTGTGCCTTTAATATCTCCGCCACGTCCCCCAATACATCCTACATTATTCTTAGTTGTTTTCCTTCATGTAGAATGAACCTACAAGTGTATAAAGGGTTTCTTTTAATTCCGATATTTTCGTCCCATTGACTTGCATTGGGATCGGGTATCGGTATCGGATTGGATCCGATATTTTGACGGTATCGGCCGATACTTTCCGATACCGATACTTTCCGATATCGGAAAGTATCGCTCAACACTACTGACCGCACAGTGTTCTTTCCTGTACTATCTATCTAGCTAGAAGTAGCCTCCTTTGCTAAATCTTGTTTCATACATTCATTCATTTCCTTCTCCTCTCACAGTCATTATTTGTGGGGGGCTGTCCTATCCTTTGGGGATTTTCTCTGAGGCAAGATAGCTTTTCTGTTTCTACCTTTAGGGGTAGCTAGTTCTCCGGCTGTGATGAGGTGTCCAGGGAGTGACAGGAACATCCCACGGCTACTGCTAGTGTTGTGTTAAGATCAGGAACTGCGGTCTGTATAGTTACCACCTGCTCAGAGCTAGTCGCATGTCGCTCCTAAATCACCAGTCCATAACATGAGGGTACACTGATTAAATTTGCTGATGACACAAAGCTAGGAGGGATAGCTAATACTAGAGAAGAGAGAGAAGATTCAAAAAATATATATAAAATGGAGCAGTGGGCAGCAACTAACAGAATGGTTTTTAACAAGGAAAAATGCAAAGTACTACATCTGAGCAATAAAAATGAAAAAAGCATATAAAGAATTGGAGGAAAAGGGCTAAGCAACAGCACATGTGAAAAAGACTTGGGTATGCTAATAGATCATAAGCTGAACATGAGTCAACAGTGTGATGCAGCAGCAAAAAAAGGCAAATGCAATTCTGGGATGTATTAACAGAAGCATACAGTCTAGATCACGCAAAGCCATTATTGCCCTCTTCTCCTCTTTGGTCAGACCTCATCTGGAATACAGTGTCCAGTTTTAGGCACCACATTTTAAAAAATAAATCAACAAACTAGAGCAAGTTCAGAGAAGAGCTACCAGAATGGTGACCGGTCTGCAAACCATGTCCTATGAGGAATGGTTACAAGATCTGGGAATGTTTAGTTTGCAAAAAGAAGACTGAGAGGAGACTTAGGGTACTGTCACACAGTGGCACTGTGGTCGCTACAACGGCACGATCCGTGACGTTCCAGCGATATAGTTACGATATTGCTGTGTCTGACACGCTACTGCGATCAGGGACCCCGCTGAGAATCGTACGTCGTAGCAGATCGTTTGAAACTTTATTTCGTTGTCAAGTGTCCCGCTGTGGCGGCATGATCGCAGCGTGTAACAAAGGTGTGCACGATATTCCCAATGTCCCGTATGACTTCTACATCGCAACTACGTCATGAAATTATCGCTCCAGCGCCGTGCATTGCAAAGTGTGACCGCAGTCTACGACGCTGGAGCGATTAAGCGACGCTGCAACGTCACGGATCGTGCCGTTGGAGCGATCAAAGTGCCACTGTGTGACAGTACCCTTAATAGCTGTCTAGAAATATCTCAAGGGCTGTCACATTGTAGAAGGATCATCTTTATTCTCATTTGCACAAGGAAACACTAGAAGCAATAGGATGAAACTGAATGGGAGGAGACATAGATTAGATATTAGAAAAAACAGAGGCTAGACAGACATCTGTCTGGTAGTCCATGAGCCAAGAACCAAATTTGACGATATCGGTACCAAGCGGAGTGACTAATTCTCTTTGGTATTTTTAGGTAGATGCATGTCTGTAGTTTATTTTTTGATATGATAGCCCTTACATATACGTAGCTTATTAACCCCTTCAGCCCTAGGCCTATTTGTACCCAAGTGCCTAAGCCAATCTGACCTGTGCCACTTCATGGGCTAATAACTTTGGAACGCTTTCACCTATCCAAGCCATTCTGAGATTGTTTTCTCGTGACATATTGTACTTCACGTCAGTGCTAAATGGGAGTCAATATATTTTACCTTTCTATATAAAAAAATGCTAAATATTCGGAAATTTTGGAAAAATCGGCAATTTTTTAACTTTGAAATTCTCTGCTTTTTACAAAAATACTGATACCCCCCATAATAGTTATTAATTTACACTCCCCACATGTTTACTTCATATTGGCATCATTTTGAAAATGAAACCTTATTGTTTTACGACGTAATAGGGCTTATAGTTTTATGCGCAATTTTTCACATTTACAGCAAAACCCACTTTTCAAAGGACCAAGTCACTTCTGAAGTCACTTTAAGGGGCTTACATAACAGAAACCACCCATAAATTACCCCATTTTGCAAACTACACCCCTCAAGCTGTTCAAAACTCATTTTTAAAAACTGTTAACCCTTTAGGTGTTCCACAGGAATTTTAGCATGAGCCAAGAACCAAATATGACGATATCGGTACCACCCGGAGTGACTAGATGTAGTATTTGTAACAAAATTTAATCCAAGTTATGTAAATACACACTGAACATGTCATGTGCATATATATATATATATATATATATATATATATATATATATATATATATATATATATATATATATATGTTACTCCATAATATCTTCAACATCGGACTCTGAATCTGACTGTTGTTCTACTGGCTCGTCTTCAGTACCCTTGTTCTGGCATGTCTGTAATCTGCACATGTCTGTGCACTTCAGGCCATTGCTGAGGCAAGTACACTGAGGAAGTTCACATGACCGCACACACTTGCAGGACAGTAGCTGTATAATAGCTTCTGGTGCTGGTGCCCCTTGCATCCACTTGACAACAAGCTTTCCGTCGTTATCTATCATCCAACCGCAGTCTGTTGGGTTTGCAACCCATGGCTGGCTCTGCAGACTTCTCCTCCAGATCGCAGCCTGGTAGTTTGCACGCAGTGCATGCATGAAAAGGCAGTCCTGGCAAGGAGGGAGTTGACTTGACTCTACCACTCCACGTCTGGCACAGAACAGCTGATAACGGAGCCTGTTTACCTCAGTTGTTTGGGTAGTTGGCAGGTACATGTGGCAGGTGATTTCCTGTAACTTCTCAAAAAGTTCGGTAGACACTTCCCATGAACGACCAACTTCCTGAAAGGCATCCTGGTATGTCTTGTTCATCTTCAACTGCTTGAGTGTCGTCATCTTCCCACGGCCAGCGAATGCACTGACGGTGTCACAGCCTGTAAATGCATGCATACCAATCAATGAATCACATACGCTGCCTCCCAATGTTCGGCTCAGAGTGGTGATATCCAGGAATCTTGTCCGGTTCTGTGTACCGCATTTCTGGAACAGGTGGGATGGGATTTTGTGGCACATGCCCAGACACAGGACCATGACATCAGTATCCTCCGAAGTGATGATGACCGACTTGTAACCAGATTCTGCTGCATGAAGAGCATGGAGAAGGAGGCGTGTGTCTGCTTCTTCTTGATTTGACTTAAGGTCAGCAGCCTCTTCCCACTGTTCTTTGGTGATCTTAAAGCAGAGCTGCTCACATGTGACATACAGCTCCTTCTCCTCAAGCTTCTCCCTGTGGTGTTTCGCCTTCCATTCTTCTACCAGAAACTTTATGAGACTTGCCTTGTTGGAGGAACTACTTAGAAGCTTTTTCCACTGCTGGATGTTGTGCCCATGTTGAATGTTCTTGAAATGGATCCCTGTGCCTTCATATCTGTTGACTCTTTCTGTATCTTTGATGGATGTCTCCTTGTAGACGTCAAAGACAATATCAATGCGCTTGCTCTTAGCACCCTCATGGATAGCGCGACTCATTGCTGTGCCTGCTAGCTGGCCAAATGTTGCATTGTTTCCCTTCAGTTTCTGAACCAGGCTCATCCCATCAATGATGGTTGCAGAGGGCTCGGGGATCACTTCTGCAGGACGAGCATTCCTCTCCAACTCCCTTGCGAGGGCAGCCTTGTTGGTCTTGCGGATAGACCCATCACCATTGGCAAGTGCCCATGGCAATGGACCCAGGGGATGAGTCAAGACATCACTCATTTGTAGCTTTCTGTTCTCAGCTACAAGTATCATCTGGCCAAATAGGTTTCTGTCAGCCTTCAAAATTACCTCCTTGCCAAGACCTTGTCTGCGTGTCTTCATTTGGATGTTAGAGAACGTTTTAAGTTTGTTCTTCGTCATCTTGTCATGAAACAATGTAGTTGGCTTATCGGTACCCAAACGCTCATCCTTGAATGTTTGATATGCATCCTCTCCTATACTGTATGCCCCTTGAAGGTCTTTGGCTACATCTGGTGGTGCTACAGTCGCTGTTGACAAACTGATAAGTTCACCATTATGCTCTTTGTTGAAGGGGTTCACCCAACCTGTCTCCAGCAGTTGAACGAAAGATTGGACATCGGCTTCATCTCTTCTAATCCTAGACACCTGTAGGTCTGAATGGCTGAAGTCAGTATATTGTTGGCCTACCAGGGCCCTCAGCTGCCTCAAGTACATACTGCGGTACTCTGATGTCAGGTAGAACCTGGAAACAGCTCCAACTTTGAGGCTGAAGCCTTTTGTGCCCCCTGGTGTCTGGGTGTCTTTGTTGATTGTCTCTTCAATGGTCTGGTCCACAGGAATTCGTCCAAAAGGATTCTTGCTACCGATCTGGACCGAAAAGCCACCTTGCATGAAGTATTCATGGACCTCTGGGTGTTCTATGGGCAGCCGAGACATTGTGGCATAGTAATAGGTTAGGTATCGGGCATAGTTGACCTTGTCATAGGCAAAACACCATGGTATCATCTGTCGGATTGCTCCTAGGTGAAGCATCCAGTTGCCTTCTCTTGAAGCTCGAACCAGGGCCAGCATGGTCTCGACCATGTCCAAGTATGACATCCAGAATGCTGAGAGTTGTTCATTTCTGAGGGTCTCAAGATAAACTTGAAAGAGCTTCAGGGTAAGTGTGCAAGATTCATTATCCAAGAGCTTTTCGAAGGATCCCTGCGACACACTGATGCGAAAGTTTGTGATGTTCTTCAGTGTTTCATCCAGATGGTGAAGGTCCCTTGCATGGTTTTCTTCTAGCCATGGAAGGAAGTTTTTCCATGCAAGCAGAGGGAGATAGGAGCTCTGCAGAGAAGACCGGAGAGTCCTGTTCAGCACAGAACGTGTATGTGTCAGTGTGTGTGCGTGTGTTGGGGCACCTCAGGGTGTCTTCAAATGTGACATAGCCCCCTAGATTTCTTCCAGTAAAATTTGCACTCCAAAAGTCATTTGGCGCTCCTTCCCTTCCGAGGCCTGCCGTTCCCCAATACTGCAGTGTACGACAACATATCGGGTGTTGTTGTGTTCGGGAGAGATTGGTGAACAAATAGTGGGGTGCATTTTTTGCTGGTACACCTCTTAAAAATAAAAAAATGAGCCTAAAATGACACCTTCATGTAAAAAATGCACTTTTTCCATTTTCTCAACCAAGTGTTTCCAACTACTGTGAAACACTGGTTGGGTCAAAGTGGTCACTATACCCCCTAAAAGATTCCTTGGGGGTGTAGTTTCCAAAATAGGGTCACTTTTTGGGGTTTCCACTGTGGGTGTACCTCAGGCAGCCTTCAAATGTGACATGGCCCCCTAGATTTCTTCCAGTGAATCCGCCACCCAAAAACCACATAGCGCTCCTTCCGTGTTGAGCTGTGCTGTGTGCCCATACTTTAGTTTACGAGTACATGTGGGGTGTTTCTATAAACTGCAGAATTAGGGTAACCAAGTTTGGGTTTGCCGTTAACCCTTGCTAGGTTGCAGGTAAAATTGGATTACAATGTAATATCTGGAAAAAAAATGAAATTTTGAAATTTCGCCTTCATTCTGCTAAAATTCCTGTGGAACACCTAAAGGGTTAACAGTTTTTAAAAATGAGTTTTGAACAGCTTGAGGGGTGTAGTTTGCAAAATGGGGTAATTTATGGGTGGTTTCTGTTATGTAAGCCCCTTAAAGTGACTTCAGAAGTGACTTGGTCCTTTGAAAAGTGGGTTTTGCTGTAAATGTGAAAAATTGCGCATAAAACTATAAGCCCTATTACGTCGTAAAACAATAAGGTTTCATTTTCAAAATGATGCCAATATGAAGTAAACATGTGGGGAGTGTAAATTAATAACTATTATGGGGGGTATCAGTATTTTTGTAAAAAGCAGAGAATTTCAAAGTTAAAAAATTGCCGATTTTTCCAAAATTTCCGAATATTTAGCATTTTTTTATATAGAAAGGTAAAATATATTGACTCCCATTTAGCACTGACGTGAAGTACAATATGTCACGAGAAAACAATCTCAGAATGGCTTGGATAGGTGAAAGCGTTCCAAAGTTATTAGCCCATGAAGTGGCACAGGTCAGATTGGCTTAGGCACTTGGGTACAAATAGGCCTAGGGCTGAAGGGGTTAATAAGCTACGTATATGTAAGGGCTATCATATCAAAAAATAAACTACAGACATGCATCTACCTAAAAATACCAAAGAAAATTAGTCACTCCGGGTGGTACCGATATCTGGCCCGGCTCATGGACTATGGTATGGTTTAGTGAATCCTGCTTTGAGCTCCCAGCACTGTGAGTGGTGGCTGTAAACATGCCACAGCATTGTGATTGCCAGCAATCCCTGGATCCATGTGCTGCAGAGCCGGCAGTCAATCAAAGTGCTGGGACATGCTTACAGCTGCTGCTCACAGTGTAGACAGCATTGCTGTGATGTGAGATTGAAGCTTCTCCATGCACACACCCATGTTTGAAAGCAAGTTGCTCACTGGAAAGTAAGTTATTTTCTCCCGGTAGCTGTATTTTCAATAAGGCCACCAGGCAACATTGGAACTTTATTTACCTGCAGATTTACACTATATCTGCAGGTAGATTGTGCTTTCTGAAGTGACAGGTTCCCTTTAAGGGATCAGAGATTAAAGTGATTTGTGGAGACAACAGTATAGCAGCAGTCTAGATGTATGAATGGACCCTTTCGTCTACGTGTCACGATTACTCCGCTCAGTGTATCTTGGACTTAGTCATTGACAGTGCAGTCATGCAGTCAAGCTGAGCTGTCGGTATTTTGATTGACAGTTCAGTTGACAAATCTAGTGCAGGGGTGTGCTGAACGGTTGTGATTTTGATTGACAGTTCAGTCATCCAATCTAGTGAGGGGCATGATGAGCTGTCAGTATTTTGATTGACAGCTCAGCCATCCAGTTTAAGCTGCTCCCTGCTTCAAGTGATCACCCAGCTACTTAGCTAAACTGTCAGTCCCAGATCTATGTCAGATGTAGCATTTGCATTGTATTCCTGTGCTCTATTTGTAGATCTATTGCTGCCTGACCTTGGACCTTCTTCTGACCATTTGCCTAGCCCCTTTGCTCTGGTCAGCTATCTTCCTGGTATTCTGACCTCAGACCGGGACCTAATTTCACCTTTGTCTTTCCCTTGTAATTTACTATGTGATCTCTTAGTATCTGACACTGGAATGTTTGACTACCCTGCCTCATGGCTTGTCCTTGAGTGGTGACTAGCATCACAATAATAAACAAATATGGGCGCTCCACAATCCTAGTCAATTTCTTTATGCCAATAAGCAGAGTTTAACCCCTTTACCCCAAGGGTGGATTGCATGTTAAAGACCAGGCCAATTTTTACAATCCTGACCACTGTCCATTTATGAGGTTATAACTCTGGAACACTTCCATGGATCCAGGTGATTCTGACACTGTTTTCTCGTGACATATTGTACTTCATGATAGTGGTAAAATTTCTTTGATATGACTTGCATTTATTTGTGAAAAAAACAGAAATTTGGCGAAAATTTAGCAACTTTGAATTTTCATGCCCTTAAATCACACAGATACGTCACACAAAATACTTAATAAGTAACATTTCACACATGTCTACTTTACATCAGCACAATTTTGGAACCCACATTTTTTTTTTGTTACAAAGTTATAAGGGTTAAAAATTGACCAGCAATTTCTCATTTTTTCAACACCATTTTTTTTAGGGACCACATCACATTTGAAGTCACTTTGAGGGGTCTGTATGATAGAAAATACCCAAAAGTGACACCATTCTAAAAAAAACTGCACCCCTCAAGATGCTCAAAACCACATTCAAGAAGTGTATTAACCCTTCAGGTGCTTCACAGGAATTTTTGGAATGTTTAATAAAAAATTAACATTTAACTTTTTAACAAAAAAATTACTTCAGATCCAATTTTTTTTTATTTTCCCAAGGATAACAGGAGAAACTGGACCCCAAAAGTTATTTTGCAATTTGTCCTGAGTATGCAGATGCCCCATATGTGGGGAAGAACCACTGTTTGGGCGCATGGCAGAGCTTGGAAAGGAAGGAGCGTCGTTTGACTTTCCAATGCAAAATTGTCTGGAATTGAGATCGGACGCCATGTCGCATTTGGAGAGCGCCTAATGTGCCTAAACAGTGGAAACCCCCCATAAGTGACACCATTTTGGAAAGTAGACCCCCTAAGGAACTTATCTAGATGTGTGGTGAGCACTTTTAACCCCCAAGTGCATCACAGACGTTTATAATGTAGAGCCATAAAAATAAAAAATCATATTTTTTTCACAAAAATGATTTTTTCCCTCCAAATTTTTGATTTTCCCAAGGGTAACAAGAGAAATTGGACCCCAAAAGTTGTTGTGAAACTTGTCCTGAGTACGCTGATACCCCATATGTGGGAGAAAACCTCTGTGTGGGCACATGGCAGAGCTTGGAAGTAAAGGAGCGCCATTTGACTTTTCAATGCAAAACTGGCTAGAATTGAGATCGGACGCCATGTCGCATTTGTAAAGCTCCTGATGTGTCTAAACAGTGGAAACCACTCACAAGTGAAACCATTTTGAAAAGTAGACCCCATAAGGAACTTATCTAGATGTGTGGTGAGCACTTTGAACCCCTCAAGTGCATCACAGAAGAATATAATGTAGAGCTGTAAAAATAAAAAAATTATATTTTTTTCACAAAAATGATCTTTTAACCCCCAATTTTTTTATTTTCCCAAGGGTATCATGAGAAATTGGACCCAAAAAGGTATTGTGCAATTTGTTCTGCGTATGCTGATACCCCACTGTTTGGGTGCATGGCAGTGCTCGGAAGGGAAGGAGCACCGTTTGACTTTTTCAATGCAGAATTGGCTGGAATTGAGATCAGACGGCATGTCGCGTTTGGAGAGCCCCTGATGTGCCTAAACAGTGAAAACCCCCACAAGTGACCTCATTTTTGAAACTAGACCACCCAAGGAACTAATCTAGATGTGTGTTGAGCACTTTGAACCCCAAATTGTTTCACTAAAGTTTATAATGTAGAGCCGTGAAAATAAAAAAATCATTTTTTTTCTACAAAAATGATCTTCTAGCCCGCAATTTTTTATTTTCCCAAGGGTATTCAGAGAAATTGGACCTCAATGTTGTTGTGCAATTTGTCCTGAGTATGCTGTTAGCCCATATGTGGGGGGAACCCCCATTTGGGTGCATGGCAGAGCTTGGAAGGGAAGGAGTGCCATTTTGGAATGCAGACTTTAGTGGAATGGTCTGCAGGCGTCACGTTGCGTTTGCAGAGCCCCTGAAGTACCTAAACAGTAGAAACTCCTCACAGGTGACCCCATATTGGAAACTAGACCCCCCCAAGGAACTAATCTAGATGTATTGTGAGAACATTGAACCTCCAAGTGTTTCACTAAAGTTTATAATGCAGAGCCGTGAAAATAAAAAATCATTTTTTTTCCACAAAAATGATTTTTAGCCCCAATTTTGTATTTTCACAAGGATAACAGAAGAAATTGGACTCCAAAAGTTGTTGTACAATTTGTCCTGAGTATGCTGATACCCCAAATGTGGAAGAAAATAACTGTTTGGGCACACGTCGGGGCTTAGAAGGGAAGTAGTGACGTTTTGGATTGCAGACTTTGATGGAATGGTCTGCGGGCGTCATGTTGCATTTGCAGAGCCACTGTTATGCCTAAACAGTAGAAACCCCCCACAAGTGATGCCAGTTTTGAAACTAGACCCCCCAGGGAACTAATCTAGATGTGTGGTGAGCACTTTGAACCCCAAGTGCTTCACAGAAGAATATAATGTAGAGTTGTAAAAATAAAAATCATATTTTTTTTCACAAAAATTATCTTTTCGCCCCCAATTTTTTATTTTCCCAAGGGTATCACGAGAAATTGGACCCAAAAAGGTATTGTGCAATTTGTCCTGAGTATGCTGATATTCCATATGTTGGAGTAAACCACTGTTTGGGTGCATGGCAGAGCTCGGAAGGGATGGAGCACCTTTTGACGTTTTCAACGCAGAATTGGATGGAATTGAGATCAGACGGCATGTCATGTTTGTAGAGCCCCTGATGTGCCTAAACAGTGGAAACCTTCCACAAGTGACCCGATTTTGGAAACTAGACCAGCCAAGGAACTAATCTAGATGTGTGGTGAGCACTTTGAATCCCCAGTTGTTTCACTAAAGTTTATAATGTAGAGCTGTGAAAATAAAAACAACATTTTTTTCTTCACAAAAATGATCTTTTTGCCCCCAAATTTTTATTTTTACAAGGGTATCAGGAGAAATTGGACTACAAAAGTATGTAAAAGTATGTGGGAGTAAACCACTGTTTGGGTACACGGCAGAGCTCGGAAGGTAAGGAGTAACGTTTGACTTTTTCAACGCAGAATTGGCTGGAATTGAGATCGGATGCCATGTCGCGTTTGGAGAGCCCCTGATGTGCCTAAACAGTGGAAACCCCCAATTCTAACTCCAACCCTAACCTCAACACCCCTAACCCTAATCCCAACCTTAACCATAACCCTAACCACACCCCTAACCGGAACACACCCCTAACCACAACCCTAAGCCCAACATACCCTTACCCCAACACACCCCTAACACTAATCCCAACCCTTACTATAACCCTAACAACACCCCTAACCACACACCTAACCCCAACCCTAACTTTAGCCCCAACCTTAACCCTAACTTTAACCTCAACCCTAACTTTAGCCCCGACCCTAAACCTAACCCTAATGGGAAAATGGAAATAAATACATTTTTATTTTATTATTTTTCCCTAACTAAGGGGTGATAAAGGGGGGGTTGATTTACTATTTATAGCAGGTTTTTATAGCGGGTTTTTATTTTTGGCAGCTGTCACATGCTAAAAGATGCTTTTTATTGATAAGGTAGTTTTATTCTTGGGGTCAGTACGATTACAGTGTTACCTCTTTTATATTTTTTTATGTTTTGGTGCTTTTATACAATAAAAATTATTTTATTTAAAAAATAGTTGTCTTTGCATCGCTTTATTCTGAGAGCTATAACTTTTTTATTTTTCCGGTGATGATGCTGTATGGTGGCTTGTTTTTTGCAGGAAAAGATGACAGTTTCAGCGGTACCATGTTTATTTATATCCGTCTTTTTGATCGTGTGGTATTCTGTTGTGAATTCCGTTCTTGGGCTCCCTCCGGTGGTTGTAAATGGCACTTTTGTGAGTTCTGCCCTTGGGCTCCCTCCGGTGGTTTTGAGTGGAACTGCTGCTCCTTGGGTTTAGCATTGCAGCTGCTTCCACTGATCGTCTCTCCTGGCTCTGCTATTTAGCCTGGCTCTAGTCTTCAGCCAGTGCCAGCTGTCAATGTTTCTTGGTTGGATTCAGATCTCTCCTTGGATTTCTCTGATAGCCTGTCCATTTCAGCAAAGATAAGTCATTGCTTTTCTTTTGGTTGTCCACTTGCTGTGGACTTAATCGTTCAGCTCATGTTGTGTTTTTTCTTGTCCAGCTTGTCTGTATGATATATTCAGCTTAGCTTGAAGCTCTGGGGAAGCAGATTTGCCCCTCCACACCGTGAGTCGGTGTGGAGATTTTTTGTAAACTCTGCGTGGATTTTTAGCTTTTAATACTGACTGCACAGTATCCTTTTCTATCCTGTCTATTTAGTTAGCATTGGCCTCCTTTGCTAAATCTTGTTTTCATTCTGTGTATGTCATTTCCCTCTCCACTCACAGTCAATATTTGTGGGGGGCTATCTTTCCTTTGGGGTTTTCTCTGAGGCAAGATAGCTTTCTGTTTCCATCTTTAGGGGTAGTTAGTTCTCAGGCTGTGACGAGGTGTCTAGGGAGTGACAGGAACATCCCACGGCTACTTCTAGTGTTGGTGTTAGGATTAGGAACTGCGGTCAGTACAGATACCACCTCCTCAGAGCTCGTCCCATGTTGCTCCTTAACCACCAGGTCATAACAGTATTCCACTTTTTGTTCAGCGGTATGATGATAAACCATTGTTTTTTGCCTTGTTTTTTATTTATTTCTTTTATGGTGTTCACTGATGGGGTTAACTAGTGGGACAGTTTTATAGGTCGGGTCCTTACGGACACGACAATACTAAATATATGTACTTTTATTGTTTTTTTATTTGCATAAAGAAATGTATTTATTGGAACAATATATTTTTTTCTATATTTAGGAATTTAAAAAAAATGTTTTTATACAGTATAAGATTTTTTTTACCTTGTTACATTGTCCCAGGGTGGGACATCACTGTATAAAGTCAGATCGCTGACCTGACACTTTGCACAGCACTGTGTCAGATCAGCGATCTGACAGGCAGTGAAGGAGGCTTGCCGGTGCCTGCTCTCAGCATACACTGAGAAGCCACCCCCCCCTACAAGACCCAGATGGACCCCGCGGCCATCTTGGATCTGGGGGCCTGCAGGGAGGAGACACTCTGAACAACATAATAACATCGCGTTGTTCTGAGGGTCTCAGGGAAGCATGCAGGGAGCCCCCTCCCTTCGCGATGCTTCTCTATGCCATCGGAACGCTGCGCTCTTGTTTTATTGCAGTGTTCCGGGGGTTAAAGTGCCGGGAGCGGTCAGTGTCTGCTCCTGGCATTTAGTACCGGGTGTCAGCTGTGGTAATCAGCTGAAACCCGGCCGCGATTGGCCCCTTCCCCCCATGAGCGCGGCTGATCGCATGTGATGTTCTATTCCGTCCATAGGAATTAGGTCCCAGGTCACATGGACAGAATAGTATGTCGGGTAGCAGAAAGGGGTTAAAAAAACCAAAACTTGTTACATGCTCAAATATGATACCAACTGATACCAGTCTGTGTTGATTGATTACCAAGAAGGTAGAAGCATTAGACATTGGTATGGTTTGTTTGAGTATACAAGAGCAACAGGTTTATGGAGGGATTGTCTTGAGAAGACAGCAGATGTAGCTGAGTTAAATGTTATAGTTTATTGGTATGTGTGCAGTTCCTCTCTAGACTGTATTGTATGACCTCTCAGTTTCGTCCCCTTCTGTAATTTTCCATGTTGGGATGATGCTGTTGATAACTGCAGTATAGAGCGTATAACAAATTGGTCCCATTCCCATCCAGAAAAGGAGGGACAATTTTTTCCTCACTTGTCATCCATGTTGTCAGGAACATGAGGTATTTGATTGTGTATTATCGCGCACACTTAGCTCTGCTACATCCCAGAGCGGAGCACAGACACACGCTGCAGATTCTACCCCCCTTCTTTTCTCTACTTGTGTGTGAAATCCTATACTACTTCCCCCCCAAGAATTTATATGGCTTTACGCTGTGCAGTTAGAAAATCCCTCATTCCCCCTCCCACCTGGTACTGGTTAAAACTGGTACAGAAAGCATGAGATTCTATTGTTCTCTGAAGGTTATGTCTATTGGCACCGATCAGGACTAGAGATATAAGAATCATATATTCCGGATGTCCATCGAGGGATCTATAACTCTCTGAAATCGCTAGAAGCTATACCCAACGAGTGTAAAGAATGGGTTTCTCCATAAGTGGGTCAATTACACCATGTTTACACTTAAAAGAATCCTCCTGATGTGGGGCACATCCTGATCAGGGTTTCTTTTGTAAACGACATTCATACAGCGAGCTAGGCATAAAAATGGTGGCCATGGCTGATGATCATTCTTCAATATCGTCTGAATGATTCTGCTGAAATATGCCTCATAGTATTTGTCTGTTAGTATATGGCATTCAATTAATTTTTTCATTTTGATTATACGCTTAGTGGGTGCTGCTTGAGAGGACTACATTTTGTGCTCATACTCCTAAAAATTAAGAATTGTATACAATATACAATCATAAACATAAAATTTTACAAGTGATGCAAAGTTTACCCAATTTGACGGTAAATATGTACAAATATAAAAAATACTTAATGCATGATTGCTGCTATTTTAAATATTTTTTAAATAAAATGTCAGGTTTATTGTTATTTTATTATATGCTCTATAATGTCGCAATACTAATATTATATTTATCCAAATCATAACTTGGCTTGTAACATTTTACATACTACTTTAATGGGTATTATACACCCATTGTTTATATATTTAAAAAAATATATACAAGTTAAAAAATCATTTATGAAAATACCAACTACAACCCTCTGAAGTTGAGTGATGTTTTTTTCTCTTTTCACAGTTGTCAGATATTAGGAAAACAAATGACATATTGCAGAGCGTGGCAGGAGACGAGAAGTGAAGGCGGGGGCACTGGGATAAAATATATTGTTTACTTTTACATGCAGAGATGAGTAGTGGGTGGTCTAGAACATATTGGCATTTCAATCAAGAAAATTTACAGCAGCATAGAAAATATTAATGCCCATCATCTACCTTGAAACATATTGTAAAGATGGCTGCAGGAACACTTCATTAATTAAATCAATCAGCAGGCCTAATGAGAATGACACGTAGGTGTTACATTTATTAGAATGGAATTACTCATAGATGGCAGGACACCGATATGTGCTGGGTTATTTACAAGTGGCGTTAATAACTCAACTGCTACCAGCAGTCTAAAATGTTGCTTGTATACCCTCCAATATTCTATCATTTTAATGGTGCCAATGAAGTGAGGAAATGGAATGGAAAGTGTTTGAAGCAGATCTGCACATCAGTCCAGAAAAATAAATACATTTCCGCATGCAGCCAATAGTTTACTTCTGCAGATCACTCGTAGGATTTTAATGAATGCTAATTTATTTATACATGCATTAAAGGGGGAGCTCCGCATATTTCATTACTGATGTTTACATAGAATAGTAAAACTGGGGTTACATGCATGGATTTTCGCTCTCATCAGATGCCTGTCATAGTCATTTGTACTTGTGGGACAATATTGGTCTGAAAGGGCCATTTAAAAATGTTGAATTGAAAAGACTTGAATTACCTATAGTGAGATTCCTGTTTCAATTACTATCATGATGATGGCAATAATGATGATATCTGATGGATTCAATGTTCATGTGCACAAACTTACAGATAAGCGTCTGATAGAGTGAATAAATTATCTCCTCAAATAATCCATGTATGTAAAATATAGATTTCTAGGAAAGTGAGGAAGGCAGTGCTTTTCAAAGATGTTGCAGAAAAATTAGAACAGGAATAAAGGCTATATCGAAAGAATGGATAGCAGGCTTATCAACTTAGCTGTGTAGACTGAGCAGGATACTGTATATCGAAATAATGGATAGCACAGGATGGGCAGGGAAGGAGGAATAGATATGGACAATGTCAGAAAGTGCAGCAGGACCAATCAGGGTCCTACCAGAGCCAGATACACATGCTGTAGGCAGAAAATATAACTGACACCACCTGCAGGATGCAGCGGAGCTAAATAGCAAACCTGAACCCTGAATGAGGCAGAGCAAAGTTAGCCCTTGACATGATCAGTCCGGGAAAAGAGCAGACAGGACTCAAAACCCAGACTGGATCATGACAATATTCAGGGGGAACAGTGCTTGTTAAATTTATATTCCGGCAGCACAATGGTAGTTTACATAAAATTCAGGGGCACAGCAATGGCTTGATGTATATTGATGGGCGGATGTTGGTGGCAATATCTACAGTGAGTGAAATAAGTATTAAACAAGTCACCAATTTTCCAAGTCATTATATTTGCAAAGGTGCTATTGACATGGAATTCTCACTAGATGGATGTTGATAACAAACCATCCATTCTACACAGGCAAAGAAATCAAATCATAAATGTGTAATAATGAGAAATGACACAGGTAAAAAGTAGTTAACACGCTTACTGAAATTTATTTAATACTTTGTACAAAAGTCTTTGCTGGTAATGATAGGTTTAAGTTGCCTCCTGTATGGAGAAACTAGTAGCATGCATTGCTCAGGAATGATTTTGGACCATTCTTCCACACAAACACTCTTCAAATTCTGATGGTTCCATGGGCTTCTTCTATGAACTCTGAGCTTTGGTTCCTTCCATAACCTTTCTATTGGATTCAGGTCAGGTGATTGGCTGGACTATTCTAACAGGTTTATATTTTTCTCTGAAACCAATTGAGAGTTTCCTTAGCTGTGTGTTTGGGATCATTGTCTTGCTGAAATGTCCACCCTAATTCTATCGTCATCATTCTGGTAGATGGCAGCAGATTTTATGAAGAATGTCTCAGTACATTTGTCCATTTATCCTTCCTGCTATTATATGAAATTTGCTTCATATCATGATGTTACCACCTCCAAACATCACTGTTTGGTATGGTATTTTTGGAGTGATATGCGGTGTCTTTTGGCCTCCAAACATGGTGTGTGCTATGGCGTCCAAAGAATAAAATTTTGGTCTCATCTGACCAGACTAAATTCTCTCAGTATTTTGTAGACTTTTCCGACACAAAGTGAAAACATAAAGTAAATAGTCCATACAGTAGTGTGGGCTCGCCTGCTAGGGTTAATGTCCAGCTCTTTAGTACTTAACACAGACAAATAACACTGGACGTCTGCACACCTCCACTAACAGAACCTGAATGAGACAATTGGTCTAGTGCAGCGCCGGCGCCCCTGTAGGTGTTCTCTTCCTGCTCCGTGCAAGGATGTTGGCGTATTTACTTACCTGTCTGCGCTAACTCGTCTTTTTCCTGCCAAGACCTGAGCACAGCATGCAGGCATCCTGGGAATGTGCTTAGGGTACGGAAGCTCCCGGCCTCTTAAAGGGCAAACGCACATGCTGCTTATACCATCACCAGCCAATAGCTGGGATATGTTTGATATTTAAGGAACCCTTCCCTATTGGTAGGTGTCTAAGAAACTTCAGTTATCAGTCTATATCATATTATCTAGTTTCAACAGGACAAAATTCAAATAGCATATCTCCACTTGAGAAAGCAACACGCCAAACACTCATTGGGGCAGTGTTGGTGGGCTTCACTGATTTCTCCATAACTATAGGTAAGCGATACCTCAATTAACCAACTGCCCCTTGTCTCAACCAATGTTTATGGCCAACTGGCCTCTTACAAAGTGTTTGGTGTTCTGCACATTAGGTGCTGCTTAATGTATTGGATTTCAATGTAGCCCTCCATCCTTTATTTCTCTTTAATGGATTCATTTGTGCATTCATTAGTAAAGTCAGAAATGTTTTAGTATGTAATATTTCAATATATGATCTTGCTTTACTCTTATTGGTGGTTTATGGTTACTCTTTTTGTCTCTTTTGCTTCCTTGTTACCTAGCTGTAAGGTCATCATACCTGTGCTCTCAGTATCTGATCCTGTCAGTCCTACTTACATGATCATGACTGCCCTGTCTGCTCCTGATCCTGTCCATCCCGCTGTACTTACACCTTTCCTCATCCTGCCTGTGCCTAGTCTTTCTCCTGATCCGTCTGAACCTGGTCCAATGTACATTCACCAGTGATCCTGTACCTGTGGCTGTTTCATGTTCCTGTAACAGTCCTGCTTGTGCCTGATCCCACATCTGTCTACCTGCCGCATACATCCTACTAACCAGTTCCTGGCTGGTCCTACTTCCCTGTACTCTTGAGGGTCTGCTGCCTCAGCTTTTCGGTCTGTTCTGAAGTAAAACTGGCATCCACCTAGGTTCAAGTCTAACCACACTATCAGGGGATCTAGTGAAGAGCCAGGTGTTCTTTAGTTACACCCCTCCAGGCTCTCCTTGGACCATGGCTGCCAACCTCGATGATACATATTTCTCCTCGAGGAATTATCCAGCGGCCATCTCATATACCTTCTCGCTCTGCCCAAAGCCGGGGTGCTTGCCATCAAACAATGGACAGTGGAGGGTCAGCATTGTAATGTAGTTTCCCGGACCTATACTCTACATGGAAGCTAAAATCTTGAACTGCTAGGAACCACCTGGTCACTCAGTGATTGTTCCCCTTCTTCTCCCATATCCGCCTAAATAGGGAATGGTCTGACACTAACCTGAACTTCCTGCTTAAGAGGTAGTACCTTAAAATGTCCAAAGCCCACTTGATCGCCAAACATTCCTTCTCCACTATGGAGTAGTTTTTCTCGCAGGAAAACCGCTGCCAACTTAGTTACCTTATGTGGTGCTCTTCCCTGTTCACCTCCTAAGACAAGATAGCAGCCAGATGTTCCATTTGGACCATAAACTCCTTGGAGACATTCTGTGCCAACAACAGTGGCTGCTTACATAGGGCTAGCATCAGTTTCTGAAAGGCCATCTTAGCTTCTGGAGACCACTCAGACATAACTGACTTTGTCACTTTAAGGAGGTCCGATGAAGGGGCGGCTATCATGGCAAAGTTAGGGAAACCGTCTGTAGTAGAGCACAACTGCCAAGATTGTTCTGGTTTTGCTCAGATGGCTTCCTCAATCCTGGTTGAACATCACAATGTCATCCAGGTAAGCTGCTGCGTACTTCTTATGGGGAGCTCGGATCCAGTCCATGGCTTTCTGGAAGGTGGCCAGAGCTCCTTGCAACCCAATGGAATCCTTGTGTACTGGAAACATCCATCTGGCATTGAGAAGGCCATCTTCTCCTTAACATCTTTGGATAGGGCAATTTGCCAATACCATTTTGGGAGGTCAAGAGTGGTAATGTGCCAGGCTGGCCCTAGCCTTTCAATCAGTTCGATTCATGTGCAAGAAAAATTAAGAAGGCACTCACCGATCTTCAGAAAATCAACACTTTATTTCATCTTCAGATAAAATTCATGGCCGGGGGAGTAGGAGCCGGAGCTCGTGTGAGCAGGGGAGGACGACGGCCGTTTCGCACTGTGCTTGCGCTTCTACGGGTCAGTTTGTGCAAGGACAGAGCGGCGGAAATAGTGTGCTGGCCATCACACACACCCCCACCAAACCCCTCCCACAAACCAAGAAATACACTGTGATTAAAATAGCACATATTAAAAACAAAACAAGGCCGTGCCTGATTTTTCATGTGAAGAAGCATGATGGCAATTCAAGGGTACTTACTTTTGCTGGGATCGAGAAGGTCAGTCTGCCTGTTCAAAGGGGAAATTTGGATAATTTGCTCCTAAGATGTGAAGCGAGATGGATCATGCGCACTGGCGCAATGGGACCGCTAGGCTTTAACGATAGGATAGACATGTCGGTATTTCTGTAGTATTTGCAGTAGTGGGTGCGCAGTGGTAGTGTTATTACTTGGTCTGTAGGTCCGGTGGTTTGGGAAGGTGATTGGTGGTGTTCTTTGCGGATAATTTACTGTCTTATTTTGATGACAGAAACATATGCTTAATGCTCCAGCCAAAATCATTTCTTAAGTACCGGTATTCATATGTATTTTGTTTTGTTTTTAATATGTGTTATTTTAATCACAGTGTATTTCTTGGTTTGTGGGAGGGGTTTGGTGGGGGTGTGTGTGATGGCCAGCACACTATTTCTGCCGCTCTGTCCTTGCACAAACTGACCCGTAGAAGCGCATGCACAGCGCGAAATGGCCTTCGTCCTCCCCTGCTCACACGAGCTCCGGCTCCTACTCCCCCGGCCATGAATTTTATCTGAAGATGAAATAAAGTGTTGATTTTCTGAAGATCGGTGAGTGCCTTCTTAATTTTTCTTGCATATGGATCGCACAGATGGATGTTGTTTCAGAAGAGCACCGACGATTGTATTAGGCGGCTAGCCATTTCATGAATTTCACATTACACCCTGATTGTGGTTTTGGAAGAACCTCTGTGTCAGTGACGGTGCCGCTCCCTTCTTTTTGCCTTTTTTCTTTTTTGGTATCTTTCAATCAGTTCATCAACACTGGACATCAGATATGTATCGAACTTAGAGACCTCATTCAGCTTCCGGTATTCATTGCAAAACCATCACTCTCCGTATGTTTTTGGCATTAAGTCGATGTGACTGACCAGCCATTCTTAGACTTTTCAATGACTCCCAGCAGGGCCGCCATCATTACTGCCCTTACTGCTGTATTGGGCCTGGTGAGCAGAAGTACAGAGGGGAGCCCGCAGGTCCAGGGCCCAGCTTTTGTGCTTCTACTCACCAGGCCCCATCGTGCACTAGAGTGCTGCGGTGCACAAGTCGGCTCTGGGACCCGGGAGCTTTGTCGGAGCTGTGCACGGCATCTTACATTGACGGCTGCACAGCTCCCACTCCTGAGCTCACATATACCGGATGCTGAAAGCAGAGCTGTGCTGCTGGGGAATGACTGTGAGGTAAGTATAAAAATGTTTTTGTTTTCCTTATAAAAGGTGAGGGTGACTGCACATGATAAAGTGGGGGAGTAAGGGGGGCTGCATATGATGAAGTGGTGGGTAAGAGGGACTGAACATGGTGAAGTGAGGGTAAAAGGGACTGCACATGATGAAGAGGGAGTAAGGGGGACTGCACATGAAGTGGGGGAAGGGGACTGCACATGATGAAGTGGGGGTAATGGGGAATGGACTTGATGAAGGGGGTAATGGGTACTGCACATGATGAAGTGGGGGTAAAAGGACTGTACTTGATGAAGTGGGGAGAGGGGGACTGCACATGATGAAGTGGGGGAGTAAGGGGGACTGCACATGATGAAGTGGGGGTAAGGGGACTGTGCTTGATGAAGTGGAGGAGGGGGACTGCACATGATGAAGTGGGGGAGTAAGGGGGACTGCACATGATGAAGTGGGGGGTAAAGTGGACTGCACATGATGAAGTAGGGGGTAAGGGGGGACTGCACATGATGAATTGGATGTAAGGGAGACTGCACATGATGAAGTTGGGGGTAAGGGGGACTGCACATGATGAAATGGGAAGGGGGACTGCACATGATGAAGTGGAGGGTAAGAGGGACCGCACATGATGAAGTGGGGGGAAGACTGCACATGATGAAGTGTATCTGAGGGGGAACTGCACATGATGAAATGAGAGGGGAATAGGGGGTTGAAAATGATTAAGTAAGGGGGACTGCAGATGAAGTGAGGAGTGATAGGGGACTGCAAATGATGAAGTGAGGGGGACTGCAAATGATGAAGTGGGGAGGGGAAAGGGGACTGCAAATGATGAAGTGCGGGATGAGGAGGACTGCAAATGATGAATTGAGTGTGAGGGAAGGGGGAGAGCAATTTAATTGAAGGTGGGGGTGGGAAGAGCAAATGATGAATTGAAAGTGGGAGGTGGGGAGAGCAAATGATGATCTAAGGGAAGAGCAACTAATGATACATTTTGAGGATGGGGAGTAAATGATGTATGGAATGTGGGGTAAAGCAGTTGATAATGAATAGAGCGTGGGAGAGAAAGACATGACAATGAATTGGGGAGGTAAGGGCATGTAAATATAATGAATTGGGGTTAGGGTTAGAGCGGGAGGTACATAGTGGGGGGCGTTGAGGATGACTGGTGGTTATGAATTGGGGAAAGAGTACAGGTGCTAATTAATTTACATATTTAATGGGGAAAGTGGCTATGTATAGTAAGTGGGGGCACAGTGGCGGATTATCATTTATATTTGGAATGGTGGGTGGCATAATAGCCAATTATATATTGATGGAGGGTGCACGTCTGTATTCAAATGTGTAGTGTAGAAGAAAGGGGAAAAGTGTGGAATGTGCTCTGGAGGCTGTGCTACGGGTAACTGTGTTATTTTATACTGAGTCGAGTCCTGGCTGGAAGTTGTGACGGCGGTCTGTGCTGGATGAAAAAGAAAAGCAAAGATGAAGAACTTCAGCTAGAGACGCCACTGTTGAGTCAGTGTGTTACCTGTACACTGACACTATACACTGTATACTATATACAGAGGTCCTGTGTATAATGTCACCAGTAATCACCATATTATATGTACACTGACACTGTATACTATGTAATAATAATAATAATCTTTATTCATATAGCGCCAACATATTCCGCAGCGCTTTACAGTGTAACATTTTCAAATGTAAGTCATAAGTAACAACGTTAAAAATACAATAATTAAAACAAAATAAGATGACCCTGCTCGTGAGAGCTTACAATCTACAATGAGGTGGGGGAGATACAAAGTACAGGAACTTATTTACAATGATGTATTCACAATGATGGTTCAGCCATCTTGAAGGAGTGGGGGATAGATGGAGATAGTGAATGGGCTACACCCGCGCCCTTACACATAAAATTACTTTGATTAGGGAAAGTGATAGGCCGCTCTGAACAAATATGTTTTGAGGGCACACCTAGTGAAAGTCATTTGAAGAGCACAGCAGTCGGTTAGGCCAATAGACAGAAATAAGGGAGGAGATGTAAGGGGGTGCTGCACTGTGAAGAGCTTTGTGGGTGAGAACAAGTACTTTGAATTGGATCCTATAATGAATGGGCAGCCAGTGTAACGACTGGCGAAGAGCCGACATGTCCGAGTAACGATTAGCCAGATGGACAACCCTGGCTGCTGCATTAAGGATGGACTGGAGAGGGGAAAAGTCGAGTTAGAGAGAGGCCAATTAATAGAGCATTACAGTAGTCAAGGCGGGAGTGGATCAGGGCAACTGTGAGGGTTTTTGTGGTTTCCATGGTGAGAAAAGGGAAGATTTTAGAGATGTTCTTTAGGTGTAAGCGGCACTAGCGGGCAAGAGATTGTATATGGGAAGTAAAGGAGAGATTGGTGTCAAATGTAACATCCAGATAGCATGCCTGCTGCCGGGGTGTTATTATGGTGCCATCATCTAACATATCCAAATCATCATGGGAACTCAAAAAAAACAGTAGTAAACATATATTCCCTTAAAAAAACAACTTTTATTATATATCCATATAAAATTACACCTATCCCAGTGTTCTCCTGGCAAAAACGGAATCTGCCAAAAATAGCTAAAAAAGTGACCACGACTAGCACATACCCTGCAATATCCTAACTGTCACCTGCCTTGCTGTGGAGGTTGACACCCTAGATAACGCTTTTTTGGCGCCCCCACTTAACGTGGACTAACCCTCACTGCCCTTTCTCACCCTGATATACAGTGGGGCAAAAAAGTATTTAGTCAGTCAGCAATAGTGCAAGTTCCACCACTTAAAAAGATGAGAGGCGTCTGTAATTTACATCATAGGTAGACCTCAACTATGGGAGACAAACTGAGAAAAAAAAATCCAGAAATTCACATTGTCTGTTTTTTTATCATTTTATTTGCATTTTATGGTGGAAAATAAGTATTTGGTCAGAAACAAACAATCAAGATTTCTGGCTCTCACAGACCTGTAAGTTCTTCTTTAAGAGTCTCCTCTTTCCTCCACTCATTACCTGTAGTAATGGCACCTGTTTAAACTTGTTATCAGTATAAAAAGACACCTGTGCACACCCTCAAACAGTCTGACTCCAAACTCCACTATGGTGAAGACCAAAGAGCTGTCAAAGGACACCAGAAACAAAATTGTAGCCCTGCACCAGGCTGGGAAGACTGAATCTGCAATAGCCAACCAGCTTGGAGTGAAGAAATCAACAGTGGGAGCAATAATTAGAAAATGGAAGACACACAAGACCACTGATAATCTCCCTCGATCTCGGGCTCCACGCAAAATCCCACCCCGTGGGGTCAAAATGATCACAAGAACGGTGAGCAAAAATCCCAGAACCACGCGGGGGGACCTAGTGAATGAACTGCAGAGAGCTGGGACCAATGTAACAAGGCCTACCATAAGTAACACACTACGCCACCATGGACTCAGATCCTGCAGTGCCAGACGTGTCCCACTGCTTAAGCCAGTACATGTCCGGGCCCGTCTGAAGTTTGCTAGAGAGCATTTGGATGATCCAGAGGAGTTTTGGGAGAATGTCCTATGGTCTGATGAAACCAAACTGGAACTGTTTGGTAGAAACACAACTTGTCGTGTTTGGAGGAAAAAGAATACTGAGTTGCATCCATCAAACAGCATACCTACTGTAAAGCATGGTGGTGGAAACATCATGCTTTGGGGCTGTTTCTCTGCAAAGGGGCCAGGACGACTGATCCGGGTACATGAAAGAATGAATGGGGCCATGTATCGTGAGATTTTGAGTGCAAACCTCCTTCCATCAGCAAGGGCATTGAAGTTGAAACGTGGCTGGGTCTTTCAACATGACAATGATCCAAAGCACACCACCAGGGCAACGAAGGAGTGGCTTCGTAAGAAGCATTTCAAGGTCCTGGAGTGGCCTAGCCAGTCTCCAGATCTCAACCCTATAGAAAACCTATGGAGGGAGTTGAAAGTCCGTGTTGCCAAGCGAAAAGCCAAAAACATCACTGCTCTAGAGGAGATCTGCATGGAGGAATGGGCCAAAATACCAACAACAGTGTGTGGCAACCTTGTGAAGACTTACAGAAAACGTTTGACCTCTGTCATTGCCAACAAAGGATATATTACAAAGTATTGCGATGAAATTTTGTTTCTGACCAAATACTTATTTTCCACCATAAAATGCAAATAAAATGATAAAAAAACAGACAATGTGAATTTCTGGATTTTTTTTTCTCAGTTTGTCTCCCATAGTTGAGGTCTACCTATGATGTAAATTACAGACGCCTCTCATCTTTTTAAGTGGTGGAACTTGCACTATTGCTGACTGACTAAATACTTTTTTGCCCCACTGTATAGGTGGGAAAACAATGATAATAGAACAGAAATGAAAAAAGCAAAAAAACGGTCACAAAAAAATCAAAAAACTAAATATAATAAAAATAACAAAAAGACCCAAGCAGGATACATGCAATCATATATGATAACAATCTTTACATCAACATGATTGTCAGTTGCTATCCAGTAACAAAGGGTATATTGCCAGTCTTGCCATATATGATTATCAATACGGCAATACAACGGTATCAATGCACAAACAAAAAAAGAAGAAAGAAAGTGCCCATACAATACTATATAGAACCCAACTCTACCTGAAAGGATAATCTAGTAGTCTAGACAATGCCCATAGATGGGGCCCGTAACAACAATAGTCCATACAGCATGTGCCGATAGGCTACATAATAGTAAAGATGGGAAACACTTATCCTGATATTGTACGCCTCAACGCGTTTCTCCGTGGTGCGGTTCATCAGGAGGCCCGTCATATACATCAGATACCAGATGCCATGGATATAAAGCATAACCGGCGGTCCACATCGGGCGGACTTATATACCCCCGTCTATACAGTTGCTCCAATCAGCGCCATCGCTAATCAGCGATGGCTGAGAAAACTGAATAATCAGATGTTATCTGCCATGCCCCAGAGGCGGATACCCCACTCCAGCGTGGGACCCCGGGCATTACGCATACCCGGAAGTATTTCCTCGTTCAGAGTGACTCACATCAGCGTTCCATCCCGCGGCGTGCGTTCCAGCTCAGTACGCAGGACCGGAAGTAGTGTCTCCTTTCCCCTGCCTGTGACGCATAGCGTGAGTCCCAGGGTGCTGCGCATGCCCAGTGGCATTGTACCGCATAATACGTATTACAGGATTATTGAATTACTTTTTACAGGACCGGGAGATCCCCTCCCAATCCGCCTACAATACCACTGAGGCTTATGTACCAATCCTAATGTGCGCAGTCTCATAAAGTACCGGGATGATCTGATATTGATACCAAGAATCATATATAAATCCCAGTGCACACAGTCTCACAAGGTACCCATAAGATCTGATAGTGATGCTAAACATCTATCATTACCTATTTGACCCTGCCAATACCCAAATAAATAGGGAAACCTTTTTCAAAGGGGAAAAAAATAGTAATTAAAGGACAATGGCAGTTTTATTGATAGAAACATATACGATATAAACATACAAATCCTAATAAACAAAACCCACAATGAGGTGCATGTACACACATGCCATAACATGCCATTTTGGTTCAAAGGTATACCCCCCAACAATAACATCTCTCAAGAGCACATAAACGGATTCATCAAAAATAAGGGAACATCAGATAAAACAGGTATATGAAAGATACTCATTAAGCCCCTTCGGGGATAATGATTGCAGCCTATACATCCATTCTGTTTCCTTCCGTTGGATGGCTTTATCCAGGTTGCCACCCCTTTTTTTAGGTCTAATCAATTCCACCATATTAAAGGTAATTTCTTTCAAGTTGCCCCCATGCACTTCATTCACATGACGGGCCACCGGGGTGTCCCTTTTATTCCTTATGTCGCACATGTGTTCTCCCACCCTTACCCTCAGTTCCCTAATCGTTTTACCAATGTAAACTTTCGGGCAGGTGCACATGGCTTTGTTTACCACACCGGTTGACTTACAATTACCAAAATCTCTGATATGATATACTCTCTGTTATGATCTGGTGACCTAAGAGCAGCATGAGACGTACTCTGGAGAAGGTGGTACCTGTACTGACCGCAGACCCTGAACTTAACACTGCAACTAGAAGTAGCCGTGGAATGTACCTAGCACTCCCTGGACACCTCGACACAGCCGGAGGACTAATTACCCCTAGAGATAGAAAAGGGAAAACTATCTTGCCTCAGAGAAAATTCCCAAAGGATAGGCAGCCCCCCACAAATATTGACTGTGAGAGGAGAGGGAAAAAGCATACACAGACTGAAATCAGAATTTAGCAAAGGAGGCCACTTCTAGCTAAATAGAAAGGATGGGACAGAGTACTATGCGGTCAGTATTAAAACACTAGAAAATATCCACCACAGAAAATACAAAAACTCCACAGCTAACTAAAGATATGGAGGGTACATCTGCATCTCCAGAGATACCAGCTTGGCTAAACAAATCCTTATACAGACCAAGCTGGACAAGACAAAAAACATGGAAAAGAACTGAACAATAAGGCCACAGCATGTGGACAGCAAAAAATCAAGGCCAGAACTTATCTTTGATGAAAAGAACTGCAAAGCAGGAGAGACCAGGCAGAGATGTGAATCCTCCAGGAACAATGGACAACTGGCACTGACTAAAGGGTGAAGTAAGACTAAATAGCCCAGTCACAATTGCAGAAAGTGAACACACCTGATAAATACTGTGATTCAGAGACAGCAGCGCTACCACTTACAACCACCGGAGTGAGCCCAAGAGCAGAATTCACAACAGTACCCCCCCTTGAGGAGGGGTCACCGAACCCTCACCAGAGCCCCCAGGCCGATCCGGACGAGCCAAATGAAAGGCACGAACCAAATCATCAGCATGAACATTGGAGGCAACAACCCAAGAAGTATCCTCCTGGCCATAACCCTTCCATTTGACAAGATACTGAAGCTTCCTCCTCGAAAAACGAGAATCCAAAATCTTCTCAACCACATACTCCAACTCCCCATCAATCAACACTGGGGCAGGAGGATCAACAGAGGGAACAACGGGCACCACATATTTCCGTAACAAAGATCTATGAAAAACATTATGGATGGAAAAAGAGGCCGGAAGGGCCAAACGAAAAGACACTGGATTGATAATCTCAGAAATCCTATAAGGGCCAATAAACCGAGGCTTAAACTTAGGGGAAGAAAACTTCATAGGGACATGACGGGAAGACAACCAGACCAAATCCCCAACCCGAAGCCGGGAACCAACACACCGACGACGGTTAGCAAAACTCTGAGCCCCCTCCTGAGACAACACCAAATTGTCAACAACATGAGCCCACATTTGCTGCAACCTGTCAACCACAGAGTCCACCCCAGGACAATCAGAAGGCTCAACCTGCCCCGAAGAAAAACGAGGATGAAAACCAGAGTTACAAAAGAAGGGTGAAACCAAGGTAGCAGAACTAGCCCGATTATTAAGGGCAAACTCGGCCAATGGCAAGAAAGCCACCCAATCATCCTGATCAGCAGACACAAAGCATCTCAAATAAGTTTCCAAAGTCTGATTAGTTCGCTCGGTTTGGCCATTTGTCTGAGGATGAAATGCGGAAGAAAAAGACAAATCAATGCCCAGCCTAGCACAAAAGGCCCGCCAAAACCTAGAAACAAACTGGGAACCTCTATCGGACACAATATTCTCAGGAATGCCATGCAAACGAACCACATGCTGAAAAAACAACGGAACCAAATCAGAAGAGGAAGGCAACTTAGGCAAAGGTACCAAATGAACCATCTTAGAAAACCGGTCACAAACCACCCAGATAACTGACATCTTCTGGGAAACCGGAAGATACGAAATAAAATCCATAGAAATATGGGTCCAAGGCCTCTCAGGGACCGGCAAAGGCAAAAGCAACCCACTAGCGCGGGAACAGCAAGGCTTGGCCCGCGCACAAGTCCCACAGGACTGCACAAAAGAACGCACATCCCATGGCAAAGAAGGCTACCAAAAGGACCTAACAACCAAATCTCTAGTACCAAAAATCCCAGGATGACCAGCTAACACAGAACAATGAACCTCCGAAATCACTTTACTAGTCCATCTGTCAGGAATAGTGTTGAGCGATACCGTCCGATACTTGAAAGTATCGGTATCGGAAAGTATCGGCCGATACCGGCAAAGTATCGGATCCAATCCGATACCGATACCCGATACCAATACAAGTCAATGGGACTCAAGTATCGGACGGTATTCCTGATGGTTCTCAGGGTCTGAAGGAGAGGAAACTCTCCTTCAGGCCCTGGGATCCATATTAATGTGTAAAAGAAAGAATTAAAATAAAAAATATTGCTATACTCACCTCTCCGACGCAGCCTGAACCTCAGCGAGGGAACCGGCAGCGTTGTTTGCTTAAAATTCGCGCTTTTCTTTCCTTACGTGAAGTCCCGGCTTGTGATTGGTCGCGTGCCGCCCATGTGGCGGCGACGCAACCAATCACAGCAAGCCGTGACGTAATTTCAGGTCATTCAGTATTTTAAAATTACGCTCCGGCTTTGTGATTGGTTGCGTCGCAGTCACATGGGCGACGCAACCAATCACAGCAAGCCATGACGTAATTTCAGGTCCTTAAGGATTTTAAAATTACGTCCCGGCTTTGTGATTGGTTGCGTCGCAGTCACATGGGCGACGCAACCAATCACAAGCCGTGACGTCACGGGAGGCTGGACACGCGCGCATTTTAAAATGCGCGCGTGTCCAGCCTCCCGGCTTGTGATTGGTTGACCGCGACGCAACCAATCACAAGCCGGGACGTCACTGGAGGCTGGACACGCGCGCATTTTAAAATGCGCGCGTGTCCAGCCTCCCGGCTTGTGATTGGTTGACCGCGACGCAACCAATCACAAGCCGGGACGTCACGGGAGGCTGGACATGCGCGCATTTTAAAATGTGCGCGTGTCCAGCCTCCCGTGACGTCACGGCTTGTGATTGGTTGCGTCGCCCATGTGACTGCGACGCAACCAATCACAAAGCCGGGACGTAATTTTAAAATCCTTAAGGACCTGAAATTACGTCACGGCTTGCTGTGATTGGTTGCGTCGCCCATGTGACTGTGACGCAACCAATCACAAAGCCGGAGCATAATTTTAAAATACTGAATGACCTGAAATTACGTCACGGCTTGCTGTGATTGGTTGCGTCGCCGCCACATGGGCGGCACGCGACCAATCACAAGCCGGGACTTCACGTAAGGAAGTAAACGCGCGAATTTTAAACAAAAAACGCTGCCGCTTCCCTCGGTAAGGTCCAGGCTGCGTCGGAGAGGTGAGTATAGCAATATTTTTTATTTTAATTCTCTCTTTTACACATTTTTACATTAATGTTGTTTCGATACCGATACCCGATACCACAAAAGTATCGGATCTCGGTATCGGAATTCCGATACCCGCAAGTATCGGCCGATACCCGATACTTGCGGTATCGGAATGCTCAACACTAGTCAGGAACAAACAATTTCCCCACTGGACAGCGGTCAGGTTTATCAGCCTGAAATTCCTGAAGAACCCGTCGTAAATCAGGGGAGATAGCAGAAAGAATCACCCCTTCCTTCAGAATACCGACCGGCTCAAAGACCCCAGGAGAATCAGGCAAAAAGCTCCTAGAGAGGGCATCAGCCTTAACATTCTTAGAACCCGGAAGATACGAGACCACAAAATCAAAACGGGAGAAAAACAGGGACCATCGGGCCTGTCTAGGATTCAGCCGTTTGGCAGACTCGAGATAAATCAGATTCTTATGATCGGTCAAGACCACAATACGGTGCTTGGCCCCCTCAAGCCAATGTCGTCACTCCTCAAATGCCCACTTCATAGCCAACAACTCGCGATTGCCGACATCATAATTGCGTTCCGCAGGTGAAAACTTTCGAGAAAAGAAGGCACACGGTTTCATCAAGGAACCATCAGAATTCCTCTGAGACAAAACGGCCCCTGCCCCAATCTCAGAAGCGTCAACCTCAACCTGAAAAGGAAGAGAAACATCCAGCTGACGCAACACAGGGGCAGAAGTAAATCGGCGTTTAAGCTCCTGAAAGGCAGAAACAGCCGCAGAGGACCAATTCGTCACATCAGCGCCTTTCTTCGTCAAATCGGTCAGGGGTTTAACCACACTGGAGAAGTTGGCAATGAAACGGCGATAAAAATTAGCAAAGCCCAAAAATTTCTGAAGGCTCTTCACGGATGTGGGCTGGATCCAATCATGAATGGCCTGAACCTTAACCGGATCCATTTCTATAGATGAGGGAGAAAAAATGAAGCCCAAAAAAGAAATCTTCTGTACTCCAAAGAGGCACTTAGACCCCTTCACAAACAAGGCATTATCACGAAGGATCTGAAATACCATCCTGACTTGTTTCACATGAGACTCCCAATCATCTGAAAAAATCAAAATATCATCCAAATATACAATCATGAATTTATCAAGATAATTCCGAAATATATCATGCATGAAGGACTGAAACACAGATGGAGCATTAGAGAGTCCGAATGGCATCACAAGGTATTCAAAATGGCCTTCGGGCGTATTAAACGCAGTTTTTCATTCGTCACCCTGCTTAATGCGAACAAGATTATATGCCACTCGAAGGTCCCGCTCCCAATGGCGAAGAAGATGGCCGAATATGCCCCTTCTCCAAGGACTCCTTAACATAGCTCCGCATGGCGGTATGTTCTGGCACAGACAGGTTGAAAAGTCGGCCCTTAGGGAACTTACAGCCTGGAATCAAGTCAATAGCACAATCACAGTCCCTATGCGGTGGAAGGGAACTGGACTTGGGCTCATCGAATACATCCTGAAAATCAGACAAAAACTCTGGAACTTCAGAAGAGGTGGAAGAGGAGATTGACATCACAGGAACGTCACTATGAACCCCCTGACAACCCCAACTAGTCACAGACATAGACTTCCAATCCAACACAGGATTATGTATCTGCAACCATGGAAAACCCAGCACAATAGCATCATGCAAATTATGCAACACCAGAAATCGACAATCTTCCTGATGGGCTGGCGCCATGCACATGGTCACCTGTGTCCAAAACTGGGATTTATTTTTAGCCAAAGGTGTAGCATCAATGCCCCTTAAAGGTATAGGGTTCTGCAAAGACTGCAAGGGGAAACCACAACGCCTGGCAAATTCAAAGTCCATTAAGTTCAAAGCGGCGCCTGAATCCACAAACGCCATGACAGAAAATGACGACAATGAGCAGATCAAGGTCACAGATAACAGAAATTTAGGTTGTACAGTTCCGATGGTAACTGAACTAGCGATTCTCTATGTACGCTTTGGACAGACTGAAATGACATGAGAAGCATCGCCACAATAAAAACACAACCTATTCTGATGTCTGAATCCTTGTTGTTCCATTCTAGACAGAATCCTATCACACTGCATAGGCTCAGGCATCTGCTCTGAGGACAACGCCACAGTGCGCACAGTTCTGCGCTCCCTCAAGCGCCGATCAATCTGAATGGCCAGAGACATAGAATCACTCAGACCAACAGGCGTGGGAAACCCCACCATAACATTTTTAACAGATTCAGAAAGACCCTTTCTGAAAATTGCCGCCAAAGCATCCTCATTCCATTTAGTCAGCACAGACCATTTTCTAAATTTCTGACAATACAATTCTGCCGCTTCTTGACCCTGAGACAGGGCCAACAAGGTCTCCTCCGTTTGATCCACAGAATTTGGTTCATCATATAATAATCCTAGAGCCTGAAAAAAGGCATCTACATTAAGCAAGGCCGGATTCTCAGATTCCAGGGAAAATGCCCAATCCTGAGGGTCGCCACGCAGCAGGGAGATGACAATTTTAACCTGCTGAATGGGATCACCAGAGGAACGAGGCTTCAGAGCAAAAAACAGTTTACAATTGTTTTTAAAACTCAAAAATTTGGACCTGTCCCCAAAAAACAAATCAGGAGTAGGAATCCTAGGTTCTAAAAGCGGAGTCTGAACAATATAATCAGAAATACCCTGTACCTTAGCAGCAAGCTGGTCTATACGAGAAACTAATCCCTGAACATCCATGCTGGCACAAGACTCCTCAGTCACCCAGAGGTAGGGTTGAGCGAAACGGGTCGTTCATTTTCAAAAGTCGCCGACTTTTGGCTAAGTCGGCGTCTCATGAAACCCGATCCGACCCCTGTGCTTGTCGGCCATGCGGTACGCGACTTTCGCGCCAAAGTCGCGTTTCCATAACGCGAAAAGCGCCATTTCTCAGCCAATGAAGGTGAACGCAGAGTGTGGGCAGCGTGATGACATAGGTCCTGGTCCCCACCATCTTAGAGAAGGGCATTGCAGTGATTGGCTTGCTGTCTGCGGCGTCACAGGGGCTATAAGGGGGCGTTCCCGCCGACCACCATGTTACTGCTGCTGCTCTGAGCTTAGGGAGAGGTTGCTGCCGCTTCGTCAGAAGCAGGGAGAGCGTTAGGCAGGGTCCACTAACCACCAAACCGCTTGTGCTGTAGCGATTTCCACTGTCCAACACCACCTTCGGTGTGCAGGGACAGTGAAAGCAATTTTTTTTTTTTTTCCCTCAGCGCTGTAGCTCATTGGGCTGCCCTAGAAGGCTCCCTGATAGCTGTATTGCTGTGTGTACGCCACTGTGGAAACCAACTGCTTTTTTCAAAGCACATATCCTCTTGTTCCTTCCTTTCTGCACAGCTATCTTTTTTGTTTGTCCACACTTTTTATTTAATTTGTGCATCAGTCCACTCCTATTGCTGCCTGCCATACCTGGCTGAGATTACTGCAGGGAGATAGTAATTGTAGGACAGTCCCTGTTTTTTTTTTTTTTTTTTTTGTGGGAGATTAAGATTGGCATTTCTGCTACAGTGCCATCCCTGTGTGTGCCATCTCTCACTGAGTGGGCCATAGAAAGCCTATTTATTTTTGTCCTTGATTTGTGTTCTAAAATCTACCTCAACACAAAAACACTACATCAATCAGTGGGAGAAAAATATTGGCCTCAGTCAGGGCTTGTGTGCCACTCCTGTGCGTGCCATCTCTCATTCAGTGGGCCATAGAAAGCCTTTTTTTTTTGTTTTTTTTTAATATTATTTGGTTTCTAAAGTCTCCCTGAAAATAAAAAATAAAAAACTTAAAAAAACAGTGGGAGAGTAATATTGCCCTTTCAGCTTGTGCGCCAGTCTTGACTCCTGGGTGTGCCACCTCTCTCTCTGTAATTGTGGGCCATAGAAAGCCTATTTATTTTTTTCCTTCATTTGTGTTTTAAAATCTACCTCAACACAAAAACACTACATCAATCAGTGGGAGAAAAATATTGGCCTCAGTCAGGGCTTGTGTGCCACTCCTGTGCGTGTCATCTCTCATTCAGTGGGCCATAGAAAGCCTTTTTTTTTGTTTTTTTTTAATATTATTTGGTTTCTAAAGTCTCCCTGAAAATAAAAAAAAAAAAACTTAAAAAAACAGTGGGAGAGTAATATTGCCCTTTCAGCTTGTGCGCCAGTCTTGACTCCTGGGTGTGCCACCTCTCTCTCTCTAATTGTGGGCCATAGAAAGCCTATTTATTTTTTTCCTTGATTTGGGTTTTAAAATCTACCTTAATAAAAAAACACTACATCAGTCAGTGGGAGAAAAATATTGGCCTCAGTCAGGGCTTGTGTGCCACTCCTGTGCGTGTCATCTCTCATTCAGTGGGCCATAGAAAGCCTTTTTTTTAATTTTATTTAATTATTTGGTTTCTAAAGTCTCCCTGAAAAAATAAAACATAAAAAAAAACCAGTGGGAGATTAATATTGCCCTTTCAGCTTGTGCGCCAGTCTTGACTCCTGGGTGTGCCACCTCTCTCTCTCTAATTGTGGGCCATAGAAAGCCTATTTATTTTTTTCCTTGATTTGGGTTTTAAAATCTACCTTAATAAAAAAACACTACATCAATCAGTGGGAGAAAAATATTGGCCTCAGTCAGGGCTTGTGTGCCACTCCTGTGCGTGTCATCTCTCATTCAGTGGGCCATAGAAAGCCTTTTTTTTTATTTTATTTAATTATTTGGTTTCTAAAGTCTCCCTGAAAAAATAAAACATAAAAAAAAAACAGTGGGAGATTAATATTGCCCTTTCAGCTTGTGCGCCAGTCTTGACTCCTGGGTGTGCCACCTCTCTCTCTCTAATTGTGGGCCATAGAAAGCCTATTTATTTTTTTCCTTGATTTGGGTTTTAAAATCTACCTCAACACAAAAACACTACATCAATCAGTGGGAGAAAAATATTGGCCTCAGTCAGGGCTTGTGTGCCACTCCTGTGCGTGTCATCTCTCATTCAGTGGGCCATAGAAAGCCTTTTTTTTTTTTTTTTTTAAATATTATTTGGTTTCTAAAGTCTCCCTGAAAAAAAAAAAAAAATAAATTAGGTGGGAGATTAATATTGACATTAGTGCTTGAGTGACAGTCCTGCTTGTGTGTCATCTCTGTGATTTGGTGCCACAGAAAACAGAGTGTGTAACATTGTGCCTGATTTTCCTTGTGGTCTCACCAACCTGTTAAGGGATATTGAAATCATACTGAAGTTATAGCTCACCGTGTAAGTTGTTTGACAGCAACAAATAAAGTTACTTTGGTTAAGATTTTAAAACAATGAGGAAGTCTGGTGCAAGAGGTCGTCGTGGGCGTTCATTGTCAGCTGGTAATGATGGTAGTGGTAGTGGAGCATCAGGTGGTCGTGGGGATAAAAATATTCCACCTAAGTCTGGAGCTGTGGAGCCAGTTTCGTCGTCAGGCTACACAAGGCCTCGAACGCTCTCTTTTCTGGGAGTAGGAAAACCGCTTTTAAAGGCGGAGCAGCAACAGCAAATTTTGGCTTACATTGCAGACTCAGCCTCTAGCTCTTTTGCCTCCTCTTCAGAAACTGGTAAATGTAAAAGCAGCGCGTCGCTTGTGGATGTTCACGGTCAGGGACAAGTCGCTTCCTTGTCCTCCTCAGCAAAAACTACAACAAGAGAGAAGGATGCAGCAGGCGACACAACGGGTCACTCCATGGAGCTCTTTACACATACCGTCCCTGGCTTAGAAAGTGAAACATTTAACAGGCCATGCCCATTACAAGTAGATTCTGACATGGAGTGCACTGATGCACAGCCACAGCCAGAGTACTATGCTGCTCCTTTGACTCAGACCACCACATTGCCCTCTCAGGGTACAGATCCACAATCAGACCCTGATGAGACTATGTTGCCCCGCCACGAACGCTATACCACCGACCGACACAGTGACACAGACGAAGTTGCACACGAGCTCGAAGAGGAGGTAATAGATGACCCAGTTATTGACCCCGATTGGCAGCCATTGGGGGAACAGGGTGCAGGCGGCAGTAGTTCAGAAGCGGAGGTGGAGGAGGGGCCGCAGCAGGCATCAACATCGCAACAGGTTCCATCAGCCGGGCCCGTATCTGGCCCAAAACGCGTGTCAAAGCCAAAACCTGTTGGAGGACAGCGTGGCCATCCGGTTAAAGCTCAGTCTGCAATCCCTGAAAAGGGATCCGATGCTAGGAAGAGTGCAGTCTGGCATTTTTTTAAACAACATCCAACTGATCAGCGCAAAGTCATCTGTCAAAAATGTTCAACTAGCTTAAGCAGAGGTCAGAATCTGAAAAGTCTAAATACTAGTTGCATGCATAGACACTTAACCACCATGCATTTTCAAGCCTGGACTAACTACCAAACGTCCCTTAAGGTTGTAGCACCCTCGGCCAATGAAGCTAGTCAGCAACGCAACATCCCTTCCGTCACTGTAAGGCCACCATTTTCCGCACCACCGGCAGATTCTGTGCAGGTTTCTTTGCCAGCCAAAAGCAGTCAGGGTCAGGGAATCACCAGTTTTGTAGGAGGAAATATTGCATCTAGGGCACCGGCGGAAACAATACCGTCTCCAACCGTCTCTCAGTCTGCCATGTACACCGGCACACCCGAAAGTTCCACGATCTCCAGCTCTCCAGTCCAGCTCACCCTACATGAGACTCTGGTTAGAAAAAGGAAGTACTTATCCTCGCATCCGCGTACACAGGGTTTTAACGCCCACATAGCTAGACTAATCTCGTTAGAGATGATGCCCTACCAGTTAGTTGAAAGCGAAGCTTTCAAAGCCCTGATGGAGTACGCTGAACCACGATACGAGCTACCCAGTCGACACTTTTTTTCAAGAAAAGCCATCCCAGCCCTGCACCAGCATGTTAAACAGCGCATCGTCCATGCACTCAGGCAATCTGTGAGTACAAAGGTGCACCTGACTACAGATGCATGGACCAGTAGGCATGGCCAGGGACGTTATGTGTCCATCACGGCACACTGGGTGAATGTGGTGGATGCAGGGTCCACAGGCGACATCAATTTAGGGACAGTTGTGCCTAGCTCACGGTCTAGGAAACAGTTGGCTGTAGGCGTTCGCACCCCCTCCTCCTCGTCCTCCTGCAGAAGCTACAGCTCTTCCACAGAACGCAGTCGGCCAACCACTCCATCGGCAGATGACACTGTTGCACACCAGTTGTCCCATTATGGGCCAGCTACTGGCAAGCGTCAGCAGGCTGTATTGGCTATGAAGTGTTTGGGCAACAACAGACACACCGCGGAAGTTCTGTCCGAGTTCTTGCAACAAGAAACGCAGTCGTGGCTGGGCACAGTAGATCTTGAGGCAGGCAAGGTAGTGAGTGATAACGGAAGGAATTTCATGGCTGCCATCTCCCTTTCCCAACTGAAACACATTCCTTGCCTGGCTCACACCTTAAACCTGGTGGTGCAGTGCTTATTGAAAACTTATCCTGGGTTCTCCGACCTGCTCCTCAAAGTGCGTGCACTTTGCTCACATATCCGACGTTCGCCTGTACACGCCAGCCGTATGCAGACCTATCAGCGGTCTTTGAACCTTCCCCAGCATCGCCTAATCATAGACGTTGCAACAAGGTGGAACTCAACACTGCACATGCTTCAGAGACTGTGCGAACAGAGGCGTGCTGTTATTTATTTGTGGGAGGATACACGGGCAGGCAGTAGGATGGCAGACATGGAGTTGTCAGGTGTGCAGTGGTCTAAGATACAAGACATGTGTCAAGTCCTTCAGTGTTTTGAGGAATGCACATGGCTGGTTAGTGCAGACAACGCCGTAATAAGCATGAGCATCCCCCTAATGCGTCTGCTGATGCAAAGTTTGACGCACATAAAGGAGCAGGCGTCTGCACCAGAGGAAGAGGAAAGCCTTGATGACAGTCAGCCATTGTCTGGTCAGGGCAGTGTACAGGACGAGGTAGCGGGCGAAGAGGAGGTGGAGGACGAGGATGATGATGGGGATGAGTATATTTTTAATGCGGAACCTTTCCCGGGGGCACTGGAAATTGGTTGCGTGTCACGGCCGGGTTCTGGTTTTTTGAGGGACACAAGTGACGTAGATTTGCCTGCAACTGCCCCTCAACCAATCACAACCGGAGATTTGACAACTGGAACTTTGGCCCACATGGCGGATTATGCCTTACGTATCCTAAAAAGGGACACACGCATTACGAAAATGATGAACGATGACGATTACTGGTTGGCCTGCCTCCTTGATCCACGCTATAAAGGCAAATTGCAAAATATTATGCCACATGAGAACTTGGAACTAATATTAGCAACCAAACAATCAACTCTTGTTGACCGTTTGCTTCAGGCATTCCCAGCACACAGCGCACGTGATCGTTCTCACACGAGCTCCAGGGGGCAGCAGACTAGGAGTGTTAGGGGTGCACACATCAGAAGTGGCGTTGGACAGAGGGGTTTTCTGACCAGGTTGTGGAGTGATTTTGCTATGACCGCAGACAGGACAGGTACTGCTGCATCAATTGAAAGTGACAGGAGACAACATTTGTCCAGTATGGTTACTAACTATTTTTCATCCCTTATCGATGTTCTCCCTCAACCGTCATTCCCATTTGATTACTGGGCCTCCAAATTAGACACCTGGCCAGAATTGGCAGAATATGCATTGCAGGAGCTTGCTTGCCCGGCAGCAAGTGTCCTATCAGAAAGAGTATTCAGTGCTGCAGGTTCAATATTAACCGAAAAAAGGACTCGTCTGGCTACCCAAAATGTTGACGATCTAACATTCATTAAAATGAACCACAACTGGATTTCTAAATCTTTTGCCCCACCTTGCCCGGCCGACACCTAGCTTTCCTATGAAAAGCTCCTGCCTGTGAATTACTTTTCTAATGTCTAATTTGCTGCAGCTGATTGTACAGCATACGACATGTTTACACCTCCCTAAATGGCCAAACTCCCCACACGGGGCCGTGGTATCGCGACTTGGCGCAAGCACCCGTGAGACTGCTGTTTGTCTGAAGAGGTGGGTGTGCTCGCTTTTGGTTGACGGCATTGCTACTGGGTCCCTCATAGTACAATGTAGTGTCTCTGGCGGTGGTGGTGCGCACCCAACGTCAGACACACCGTTGTAACATGAGGGGCCCTGGGGCGGTCCCGCCGGCCTCAAGAGAGTTCCCCCCTCCCCCAGCTCAAAATGTGCTGTACCACGTGCAAAATTATGTCGCACAGCTCCACCAATCTTTAGTCTATTCGCTGACATGATTCAATGTCTGGCACTGACAATACAAATTTGTAGACATCTATGATGCAACTTAAAGTAGTCTGTGTCTGTGTCCTATATTGGCACCATTAAATAGTTACCGCCAAATTACTATGTCAGAAACTCAGCAGATGAGCCCACCCCTGTACCTAAGTATGCCACCTTTTTTTTTGTTTTGGTTGTTTTGCGAGACATTAACATCTATTTATTTTTTGGGAGTACTGGGACAGACACTCCTTGCAATACTCCTCCACTGACCACCAAGCTGCCTGTGTATCCATGTAACCGATGTAAAACTGCCATGAGCCTATTGTTTGTTATTTTAGGCCTTTGATAGCCTGTCTGCGGTCCCTACTTTCAATACTCTACCACTGACCACCAAGCTGCCTGCCATGTATCCATGTAACCGCTGTAAAACTGCCATGAGCCTATTGTTTGTTATTTTAGGCCTTCGAAGCCTGTCTGCGGTCCCTCCTTCCACTAGGCCTCCACTGACCTGACCACTGCTGCCCGTGTACCCCTGGAACCAATTTTAAAGTGCCTACAGCCAGCCCATTTTTTTGTGTTAGGCCTTCGAAGCCTGTCTGCGGTCCCTCCTTCCACTAGGCCTACACTGACCAGACCACTGCTGCCTGTGTACCCCTGGAACCAATTATAAAGTGCCTACAGCCAGCCCATTTTATTATGTTAGGCCTTGGAAGCCTGTCTGCGGTCCCTCCTTCCACTAGGCCTCCACTGACCTGACCACTGCTGCCCGTGTACCCCTGGAACCAATTTTAAAGTGCCTACAGCCAGCCCATTTTATTGTGTTAGGCCTTCGAAGCCTGTCTGCGGTCCCTCCTTCCACTAGGCCTACACTGACCAGACCACTGCTGCCCGTGTACCCCTGGAACCAATTTTAAAGTGCCTACAGCCAGCCCATTTTATTGTGTTAGGCCTTCGAAGCCTGTCTGCGGTCCCTCCTTCCACTAGGCCTCCACTGATCTGACCACTGCTGCCCGTGTACCCCTGGAACCAATTATAAAGTGCCTACAGCCAGCCTATTTTATTATGTTAGGCCTTCGAAGCCTGTCTGCGGTCCCTCCTTCCACTAGGCCTACACTGACCAGACCACTGCTGCCCGTGTACCCCTGGAACCAATTTTAAAGTGCCTACAGCCAGCCCATTTTATTGTGTTAGGCCTTCGAAGCCTGTCTGCGGTCCCTCCTTCCACTAGGCCTCCACTGATCTGACCACTGCTGCCCGTGTACCCCTGGAACCAATTATAAAGTGCCTACAGCCAGCCTATTTTATTATGTTAGGCCTTCGAAGCCTGTCTGCGGTCCCTCCTTCCACTAGGCCTACACTGACCAGACCACTGCTGCCCGTGTACCCCTGGAACCAATTTTAAAGTGCCTACAGCCAGCCCATTTTATTGTGTTAGGCCTTCGAAGCCTGTCTGCGGTCCCTCCTTCCACTAGGCCTCCACTGATCTGACCACTGCTGCCCGTGTACCCCTGGAACCAATTATAAAGTGCCTACAGCCAGCCTATTTTATTATGTTAGGCCTTCGAAGCCTGTCTGCGGTCCCTCCTTCCACTAGGCCTACACTGACCAGACCACTGCTGCCCGTGTACCCCTGGAACCAATTTTAAAGTGCCTACAGCCAGCCCATTTTATTGTGTTAGGCCTTCGAAGCCTGTCTGCGGTCCCTCCTTCCACTAGGCCTCCACTGATCTGACCACTGCTGCCCGTGTACCCCTGGAACCAATTATAAAGTGCCTACAGCCAGCCTATTTTATTATGTTAGGTGTCATGATCTCCATGGCCAGAGAACTAGCATAAGCCTCAATAGGAACAAGCTCTTGGAAGATGTAACTGTACTGACCATGAACTAAACCTACCGCATCATCTAGAAGTAGCCAGGTAGCATGTCCTACTTTTTATCCCTATATGCCCAGCGCCGGCCGGAGAACTAAATAATGCTAGCAGAGGGAAATATAAGACCTGACTCACCTCTAGAGAAATGCCCAAAAAAAAGGAGACAGAGGCCCCCCACATATATTGGCGGTGATATGAGATGAAACAACAAACGCAGCAGGAAAATAGTTTTAGCAAATTTGAGGTCCGCTTTCTAGATAGCAGAAGACAGAAAGCATACTTTCATGGTCAGTAGAAAACCCTAACAAAACACATCCAGGAATTACTTTAGGACTCTGGCATTAACTCATAATACCAGAGTGGCAATTCCTGATCAACAAGAGCTTTCCAGACACAGTAACGAAACTGCAGCTGTGAACTGGAACCAAAATACAAAAACAAAACATGGACGAATGTCCAACTTATCTAGTAGATGTCTGGGAGCAGGAACAAGCACAGAGAGGCTTCTGATAACATTGTTGACCGGCAAGCATCTAACAGAGAAGCCAGGTTATATAGCGACACCCAGATCTAATCAGAACAGGTGAACAGGGAAGATGATGTCACAAGTTCAATTCCACCAGTAGCCACCGGGGGAGCCCAGAATCCAAATTCACAACAGTACCCCCCCCTCAAGGAGGGGGCACCGAACCCTCACCAGAACCACCCGGGCGATCAGGATGGGCCCTATGAAAGGCACGAACCAGATCAGAGGCATGAACATCAGATGCAGTGACCCAAGAATTATCCTCCTGGCCGTATCCCTTCCACTTGACCAGATACTGGAGTCTCCGTCTGGAAACACGGGAGTCTAGGATTTTTTCCACAACGTACTCCAACTCACCCTCAACCAACACCGGAGCAGGAGGCTCAACGGAAGGCACAACCGGTGCCTCATACCTGCGCAATAACGACCGATGAAAAACGTTATGAATAGAAAAGGATGCAGGGAGGTCCAAACGGAAGGAAACAGGGTTAAGAATCTCCAATATTTTATACGGACCGATGAACCGAGGCTTAAACTTAGGAGATGAGACCCTCATAGGGACAAAACGAGAAGACAACCACACCAAATCTCCAACACAAAGCCGAGGACCAACACGACGGTGACGGCTGGCAAAAAGCTGAGTCTTCCCCTGGGACAACTTTAAATTGTCCATCACCTGCCCCCAGATATGATGCAATCTCTCCACCACCGCATCCACTCCAGGACAATCCGAGGATTCCATCTGACCGGAGGAAAATCGAGGGTGGAACCCCGAATTACAGAAAAACGGGGACACCAAAGTGGCAGAGCTGGCCCGATTATTGAGGGCGAACTCCGCCAATGGCAAAAAAGCAACCCAATCATCCTGGTCAGCAGACACAAAACACCTCAGATATGTCTCCAGGGTCTGATTAGTCCGCTCGGTCTGGCCATTGGTCTGAGGGTGAAAAGCAGACGAAAAAGACAAATCTATGCCCATCCTAGCACAGAATGCCCGCCAAAATCTAGACACAAATTGGGTTCCTCTGTCAGAAACGATATTCTCAGGAATACCATGCAAACGAACAACATTTTGAAAAAACAGGGGCACCAACTCGGAAGAAGAAGGCAATTTGGGCAGGGGAACCAAATGGACCATCTTAGAAAAACGGTCACACACCACCCAGATGACAGACATCTTCTGAGAAACAGGCAGATCTGAAATAAAATCCATCGAGATGTGTGTCCAAGGCCTCTTAGGAATAGGCAAGGGCAACAATAATCCACTAGCCCGAGAACAACAAGGCTTGGCCCGAGCACAAACGTCACAAGACTGCACAAAGCCTCGCACATCTCGTGACAGGGAAGGCCACCAGAAGGATCTTGCCACCAAATCCCTGGTACCAAAAATTCCAGGATGACCTGCCAATGCAGAAGAATGTACCTCAGAGATGACTCTACTGGTCCAATCATCAGGAACAAACAACCTATCAGGCGGACAACGATCCGGTCTATCCGCCTGAAACTCCTGCAAGGCCCGCCGCAGGTCTGGAGAAACGGCTGACAAGATAACTCCCTCCTTAAGAATACCTGTGGGGTCAGAGTTGCCGGGTGAATCAGGCTCAAAACTCCTAGAAAGGGCATCCGCCTTAACATTCTTAGAACCCGGTAGGTACGATACCACAAAATTAAACCGAGAGAAAAATAATGACCAGCGCGCCTGTCTAGGATTCAGGCGCCTGGCGGTCTCAAGATAGATCAAATTTTTGTGGTCAGTCAATACCACCACCTGATGTCTGGCCCCCTCGAGCCAATGGCGCCACTCCTCAAACGCCCATTTCATGGCCAAAAGCTCCCGATTCCCAACATCATAATTCCGCTCAGCGGGCGAAAATTTACGGGAAAAGAAGGCACAAGGCCTCATCACGGCGCAGTCAGAACTTTTCTGCGACAACACTGCCCCAGCCCCGATCTCAGAAGCGTCAACCTCAACCTGAAAAGGAAGAGTCACATCAGGCTGACGCAACACAGGGGCAGAAGAAAAACGGCGCTTAAGCTCCTGAAAGGCCTCCACAGCATCAGGGGACCAATTAGCAACATCAGCACCCTGTCTAGTCAAATCGGTCAATGGCTTAACGACATCCGAAAAACCAGAAATAAATCGACGATAAAAGTTGGCAAAGCCCAAAAATTTCTGAAGACTTTTAAGAGAAGAGGGCTGCGTCCAATCACAAATAGCTTGAACCTTGACAGGATCCATCTCAATGGAAGAGGGAGAAAAAATATATCCCAAAAAGGAAATTCTCTGAACCCCAAAAACGCACTTAGAACCCTTGACACACAGAGAATTAGACCGCAAAACCTGAAAAACCCTCTTAACTTGCCGGACATGAGAGTCCCAATCATCCGAAAAAATCAGAATATCATCCAGATACACTATCATAAATTTATCCAAAAAATCGCGGAAAATATCATGCATAAAGGACTGGAAGACTGAAGGGGCATTAGAAAGACCAAAAGGCATCACCAAATACTCAAAGTGGCCCTCGGGCGTATTAAATGCGGTTTTCCACTCATCCCCCTGCCTGATCCGCACCAAATTATACGCCCCACGGAGATCAATCTTAGAGAACCACTTGGCCCCCTTTATGCGAGCAAACAAATCAGTCAGCAACGGCAATGGGTATTGATATTTAACCGTGATTTTATTCAAAAGCCGATAATCAATACACGGTCTCAAAGAGCCGTCTTTTTTTGACACAAAGAAAAAACCGGCTCCTAAGGGAGATGACGATGGACGAATATGTCCCTTTTCCAAGGACTCCTTTATATATTCTCGCATAGCAGTATGTTCAGGCACAGACAGATTAAATAAACGACCCTTTGGGTATTTACTACCCGGAATTAAATCTATAGCACAATCGCACTCCCGGTGCGGAGGTAATGAACCCAGCTTGGGTTCTTCAAAGACGTCACGATAATCAGACAGGAACTCAGGGATTTCAGAGGGAATAGATGATGAAATGGACACCAAAGGTACGTCCCCATGAGTCCCCTTACATCCCCAGCTCAACACAGAAATAGCTCTCCAGTCAAGGACTGGGTTGTGAGACTGCAGCCATGGCAATCCCAGCACCAAATCATCATGTAGATTATACAGCACCAGAAAACGAATAGTCTCCTGGTGATCCGGATTAATACACATAGTCACTTGTGTCCAGTATTGTGGTTTATTATTAGCCAATGGGGTGGAGTCAATCCCTTTCAGAGGAATAAGAGTCTCCAAAGGCTCTAAATCATACCCACAACGATTGGCAAAGGACCAATCCATAAGACTCAAAGCGGCGCCAGAGTCGATATAGGCGTCCGTAGTAATAGATGACAAAGAGCAAATCAGGGTCACAGACAAAATAAATTTAGACTGTAAAGTGCCAATGGGAACGGATTTATCAAGCTTTTTAGTACGCTTAGAGCATGCTGATATAACATGAGTAGAATCCCCACAATAGAAACACAACCCATTTTTCCGTCTAAAATTCTGCCGCTCGCTTCTGGACAGAATTCTATCACACTGCATGTTTTCTGGCGTCTTCTCAGTGGACACCGCCAGATGGTGCACTGGTTTGCGCTCCCGCAGACGCCTATCGATCTGAATGGCCATTGTCATGGACTCATTCAGACTTGCAGGCACAGGGAACCCCACCATAACATCCTTAATGGCATCAGAAAGACCCTCTCTGAAAGTAGCCGCCAAGGCACACTCATTCCACTGAGTAAGCACAGACCATTTACGGAATTTTTGGCAGTAAATTTCAGCTTCATCTTGCCCCTGCGATAGGGACATCAAAGTTTTTTCTGCCTGAAGTTCCAAATGAGGTTCCTCATAAAGCAAGCCCAAGGCCAGAAAAAACGCATCCACATTACGCAACGCAGGATCCCCTGGTGCCAATGCAAAAGCCCAATCTTGAGGGTCGCCGCGGAGCAAGGAAATCACAATCCCAACCTGCTGTGCAGGGTCTCCAGCAGAACGAGATTTCAGGGACAAAAATAACTTACAATTATTTCTAAAATTCTGAAAGCTAGATCTATTCCCTGAGAAGAATTCCGGCAAAGGAATTCTCGGCTCTGATACCGGAGCATGAACAACAAAATCTTGCAAACTTTGTACTTTCGTGGCGAGATTATTCAAACCTGCAGTTACACTCTGTAGATCCATTATAGACAGGTGAACATAGAGCCATTCAAAGATTAGAAGGAGAGAGAAAAAAAAGAAAGACTGCAGCATAGACAGACTGGCAAGTGATCCAATTAAGAGCACACTAACTACTAGAAAAAAAAAAAAAAAATTTTCAGCAGACTTCTTATTTCTCTCCTTTCTCAGCCAAGGATTTTAACCCTTTAGTGGGCCGGTCAAACTGTCATGATCTCCATGGCCAGAGAACTAGCATAAGCCTCAATAGGAACAAGCTCTTGGAAGATGTAACTGTACTGACCATGAACTAAACCTACCGCATCATCTAGAAGTAGCCAGGTAGCATGTCCTACTTTTTATCCCTATATGCCCAGCGCCGGCCGGAGAACTAAATAATGCTAGCAGAGGGAAATATAAGACCTGACTCACCTCTAGAGAAATGCCCAAAAAAAAGGAGACAGAGGCCCCCCACATATATTGGCGGTGATATGAGATGAAACAACAAACGCAGCAGGAAAATAGTTTTAGCAAATTTGAGGTCCGCTTTCTAGATAGCAGAAGACAGAAAGCATACCTTCATGGTCAGTAGAAAACCCTAACAAAACACATCCAGGAATTACTTTAGGACTCTGGCATTAACTCATAATACCAGAGTGGCAATTCCTGATCAACAAGAGCTTTCCAGACACAGTAACGAAACTGCAGCTGTGAACTGGAACCAAAATACAAAAACAAAACATGGACGAATGTCCAACTTATCTAGTAGATGTCTGGGAGCAGGAACAAGCACAGAGAGGCTTCTGATAACATTGTTGACCGGCAAGCATCTAACAGAGAAGCCAGGTTATATAGCGACACCCAGATCTAATCAGAACAGGTGAACAGGGAAGATGATGTCACAAGTTCAATTCCACCAGTAGCCACCGGGGGAGCCCAGAATCCAAATTCACAACAGTTAGGCCTTCGAAGCCTGTCTGCGGTCCCTCCTTCCACTAGGCCTACACTGACCAGACCACTGCTGCCCGTGTACCCCTGGAACCAATTTTAAAGTGCCTACAGCCAGCCCATTTTATTGTGTTAGGCCTTCGAAGCCTGTCTGCGGTCCCTCCTTCCACTAGGCCTCCACTGATCTGACCACTGCTGCCCGTGTACCCCTGGAACCAATTATAAAGTGCCTACAGCCAGACTATTTTATTATGTTAGGCCTTCGAAGCCTGTCTGCGGTCCCTCCTTCCACTAGGCCTACACTGACCAGACCACTGATGCCCGTGTACCCCTGGAACCAATTTTAAAGTGCCTACAGCCAGCCCATTTTATTGTGTTAGGCCTTCGAAGCCTGTCTGCGGTCCCTCCTTCCACTAGGCCTCCACTGATCTGACCACTGCTGCCCGTGTACCCCTGGAACCAATTATAAAGTGCCTACAGCCAGCCTATTTTATTATGTTAGGCCTTCGAAGCCTGTCTGCGGTCCCTCCTTCCACTAGGCCTCCACTGACCTGACCACTGCTGCCCGTGTACCCCTGGAACCAATTTTAAAGTGCCTACAGCCAGCCCATTTTATTATGTTAGGCCTTGGAAGCCTGTCTGCGGTCCCTCCTTCCACTAGGCCTCCACTGACCTGACCACTGCTGCCCGTGTACCCCTGGAACCAATTTTAAAGTGCCTACAGCCAGCCCATTTTATTGTGTTAGGCCTTCGAAGCCTGTCTGCGGTCCCTCCTTCCACTAGGCCTACACTGACCAGACCACTGCTGCCCGTGTACCCCTGGAACCAATTTTAAAGTGCCTACAGCCAGCCCATTTTATTGTGTTAGGCCTTCGAAGCCTGTCTGCGGTCCCTCCTTCCACTAGGCCTCCACTGATCTGACCACTGCTGCCCGTGTACCCCTGGAACCAATTATAAAGTGCCTACAGCCAGCCTATTTTATTATGTTAGGCCTTCGAAGCCTGTCTGCGGTCCCTCCTTCCACTAGGCCTCCACTGACCTGACCACTGCTGCCCGTGTACCCCTGGAACCAATTTTAAAGTGCCTACAGCCAGCCCATTTTATTATGTTAGGCCTTGGAAGCCTGTCTGCGGTCCCTCCTTCCACTAGGCCTCCACTGACCTGACCACTGCTGCCCGTGTACCCCTGGAACCAATTTTAAAGTGCCTACAGCCAGCCCATTTTATTATGTTAGGCCTTGGAAGCCTGTCTGCGGTCCCTCCTTCCACTAGGCCTACACTGACCAGACCACTGCTGCCCGTGTACCCCTGGAACCAATTTTAAAGTGCCTACAGCCAGCCCATTTTATTATGTTAGGCCTTCGAAGCCTGTCTGCGGTCCCTCCTTCCACTAGGCCTACACTGACAAAGGTACACCTGACAACAGACACATGGACCTGTAGGCATGGCCACGGAAGGTTACGTGTCCTTTGTGGCTCAATGGGTTAATGTATTGGATGCATGGTCCACACAGGGGACAGCCTGCTAAGTCTGTCTGCAGTCCCTAATTCAAGTTGTCCTCAACTGAATAAAGCTGAGCTTCTACCTTCCGGCTCTCATTAAGTGTTTTTTAAAAAACAAAATGGTGTTTAGGGCCTACTAACGGTTTCTGCCCCTCCCTGGTGTTGGCCTCAACTGAATAAAGCTGAGCTTCAACCTTCTGGCTCTCATTAAGTGTTTTTTAAAAAACAAAATGGTGGTTAGGGCCTACTAACGGTGTCTGCCCCTCCCTGGTGTTGCCCTCAACTGAATAAAGCTGTGCTTCAACCTTCTGGCTCTCATTAAGTGTTTTTTAAAAAACAAAATGGTGTTTAGGGCCTACTAACGGCTTCTGCCCCTCCCTGGTGTTGCCCTCAACTGAATAAAGCTGTGCTTCAACCTTCTGGCTTTCAGCCTATAGTATCAGATATTAAACTGCATTTGGCCTTCAACTTTGGTTACGGCCTACTAACGGTGTCTGCCCCTCCCTGGTGTTGCCCTCAACTGAATAAAGCTGAGCTTCAACCTTCTGGCTCTCATTAAGTGTTTTTTAAAAAACAAAATGGTGTTTAGGGCCTACTAACGGTGTCTGCCCCTCCCTGGTGTTGCCCTCAACTGAATAAAGCTGGGCTTCAACCTTCTGGCTCTCATTAAGTGTTTTTTAAAAAACAAAATGGTGTTTAGGGCCTACTAACGGCTTCTGCCCCTCCCTGGTGTTGTCCTCAACTGAATAAAGCTGAGCTTCAACCTTCTGGCTCTCATTAAGTGTTTTTTAAAAAACAAAATGGTGGTTAGGGCCTACTAACGGTGTCTGCCCCTCCCTGGTGTTGCCCTCAACTGAATAAAGCTGTGCTTCAACCTTCTGGCTCTCATTAAGTGTTTTTTAAAAAACAAAATGGTGTTTAGGGCCTACTAACGGCTTCTGCCCCTCCCTGGTGTTGTCCTCAACTGAATAAAGCTGAGCTTCAACCTTCTGGCTCTCATTAAGTGTTTTTTAAAAAACAAAATGGTGGTTAGGGCCTACTAACGGTGTCTGCCCCTCCCTGGTGTTGCCCTCAACTGAATAAAGCTGTGCTTCAACCTTCTGGCTTTCAGCCTATAGTATCAGATATTAAACTGCATTTGGCCTTCAACTTTGGTTACGGCCTACTAACGGTGTCTGCCCCTCCCTGGTGTTGCCCTCAACTGAATAAAGCTGGGCTTCAACCTTCTGGCTCTCATTAAGTGTTTTTTAAAAAACAAAATGGTGTTTAGGGCCTACTAACGGCTTCTGCCCCTCCCTGGTGTTGTCCTCAACTGAATAAAGCTGAGCTTCAACCTTCTGGCTCTCATTAAGTGTTTTTTAAAAAACAAAATGGTGGTTAGGGCCTACTAACGGTTTCTGCCCCTCCCTGGTGTTGTCCTCAACTGAACAAAGCTGAGCTTCCACATTCTGGCTTTCGGCCTATACTATCAGATATTAAACTGCATTTGGCCTACTAGTGTGGTTAGGCCCTTGAAACAGTGTCTGCTGCTCTTGGGTTTGCTACTCCACTGAACAAAGCAATGCCGCCTGTTTAGTCCTGTTACCAATTTTGATCTGCATTTAGCCTACTTTATTCTTTGGCCCTATATCTGTTTCCTCCTCATCCTGCCCATTGCCCAGCCACTGCTAGATGAGTCTGCTGGTACATTGACCTAGACCACTACATTCCCCTTGTACTCTACACAGCCAGAATCTGACCCTGCTGAAAGTAAGGTTCCCCTTCCCGCATATTATACCACCTTACACAGGGACAAAGAGGAAGGTGCAGATGAAAGTGCAGGTTCCTTCATCAGGTGGGGGGGGCATACTCGTTGGCGACGTCACTGGCACAGGGCCACTCAGAGTACGCAAAAGTGTCGCTGCTGGTGGGAGGCGCCCCCGCCATGCAAACACACCGCCGTACTTTGAGGGGCCCTGTGCCAGTGCCAATGCGAACGAGTGGGCCCCCCCTGCTTGCTCAGGATCACAGCACTTGCAACGTTGAAATACTTACCTCTCCCTGCTCCACCGCCATGACGTAGTCCACGTTTCCTGGGCCCACTAAAACCTTGAACCAGCCCTACCCCCCACAACTTTTGCCAAATGACCCCCAATTTCCAGTGCCCAACTATTATTATAAAGTTAATTAAGATTGACAAGCTTCAGAAAACAAGAATGGATGTTTTTGGCAGTAAAATGGGCACTGTAGGTGTTTTCCTGGCCTCCACTCACTGCCGGCTATGCTTCCCCATTGACTTGCATTGGGTTTCGTGTTTCGGTCGATCCCCGACTTTTAGCGATAATCGTCCGACTTCACTCGACTCGACTCTGGACTAAATCGGGTTTCACAAAACCAGACTCGATCTTAAAAAAATGAAAGTCGCTCAACCCTACCCAGAGGAAAAGAGGGAAGAAAAGACAAAGCAGGCTACAGAAAAAAAAATGGCTCTTTCTTCCCTTCTTCTGAGATGCATTTAACTCATTGTTGGCCTGTTGTACTATTATGATCCGGTGACCTTGGAGCCGCATGAGAGACTTTCTCAGGAATAGGTGGTACCTGTACTGACCGCAAACCCTAAACTAACACCGCAACTAGAAGTAGCCGTGGGATGTACCTAACACATCCTAGACACCTCAACACAGCCGGAGGACTAAATACCCCTATAGATGGAAATGGGAATTCTATCTTGCCTCAGAGCAGAACCCCAAAGGATAGGCAGCCCCCCACAAATATTGACTGTGAGTATAAGAGGAAAAACACACGCAGGCAGAAAAACAGGATTAGCAAAAGAGGCACTTCTAGCTAAATAGAAAAGGATAGGACAGAATTCTAAGAGGTCAGTATTAAAATCCTAAAAATATCCACAGCAGATAATACAAATATTCAACATCTAACTAAAGACATAGAAAGTATATCTGCATCTCCTGAGAATCCAGCATGACTGAGAAATCCAAACAAAGTCTAAGCTGGACAAAAACACAAAGAATTGCACTGAATTGCAAAGCACACTGCATGTGTGCACAGAGACAAAAAACCAGACACTTATCTTAGCTGAATTGGCAGCAGGGCATGAGGAGCCAGAGAGGGATGCAATCCCTCCAAGTACAATGGACAACTGGCATGGACTCATGGATCCTGCACACCTAAATACCTAATAGAGCTGCAATCAGCAGAAACACCTGCCCGGATTACAACCCCAAGACAACTGCACTACCACCAACAACCACCGGAGGGAGCCCAAGAGCAGAATTCACAACAGGCAAGGTAGTCAGTGATAACGGAAGGAATTTTATGGCTGCCATAGCCCTTTCACAACTTAAACACATACCTTGCTTGGCTCACACTTTGAACCTGGTGGTGCAGTGCTTCCTGAAAAATTATCCGGAGTTACCAGCCCTGCTCCTGAAGGTGCGAAAACTTTGTTCGCACATCCGCCGGTCGCCCGTACACTCCAGCCGTATGCTGAACCATCAGCGATCGCTAAATCTTCCACAGCACCGCCTAATTATAGATGTTGCAACAAGGTGGAACTCCACACTGCACATGGTTCAGAGGCTGTGTGAACAGAGACGTGCTGTCATTTATTTGTGGGAGGATATGCATACACGGGCAGGCAGTTGGATGGCAGACATGGAGTTGTCTGGCGTGCAGTGGTCGAAGCTACAAGACCTCTGTCAAGTCCTTCAGTGTTTTGAGGAATGTACATGGCTGGTAAGTGCAGACGACGCCATCATAAGCATGAGCATCCCACTTATGCGTCTGCTGATGCAAAGTTTGACGCACATTAAGGAGCAGGCGTCTGCAGCCGAGGAGGAGGGAAGCCTTAATGACAGTCAGCCATTGTCTGGTCAGGGAACTGTCCAGGACGAGGTGGCGGACGAAGAGGATGAGGAGGAGGATGATGGGAATGAATATGTATGGGAGGAGGGAGCTTCTCAGGGGGCAATAGAAACTGGTGCCGTTGCAAGGTCTGGTACAGGTTTCTTGCGGGACACTTGTGATGTAGATTTGCAAGAAAGTGCTCCTCAACCCAGCAGAAGCAGTGAATTAACACCTGGAACATTGGCCCACATGGCTGAGTATGCCTTGCGTATCCTAAAAAAGGGACCCCCGCATTGTCAAAATGATGACCGATGACGATTACTGGTTTGCCTGCCTACTGGATCCACGCTACAAAGGGAAATTGCAAAATATCATGCCACATGAGAACTTAGAGCAAATATTGGCTACCAAACAAGCAACTCTTGTAGACCGTTTGGTTCTGGCATTCCCAGCACACAGCGGCGGTGATGGTTCTCACACGAGCCGTAGGGGGCAACATGGCAGAGGTGCTAGCGGTGCAGAAATCCGAAGTGGCGTTGGACAGAGGGGTTTTATGACAAGGTTGTGGAGTGATTCTTCAATGACTGCTGACACGACAGGGACAGCTGCATCGATTCAAAGTGACAGGAGACAGCATTTGTCCAGTATGGTTACAAACTACTTTTCCTCCCTTATCGATGTTCTCCCTCACAGGTCATTCCCCTTTGATTACTGGGCATCTAAACTAGACACCTGGCCTGAATTGGCAGAATATGCATTACAGGAGCTCGCTTGCTCTGCTGCCAGTGTGCTATCAGAAAGAGTTTTCAGTGCTGCTGGTTCAATACTGACCAAAAAAAGGACACGTCTGGCTACCCAAAATGTTGATGATCTTACCTTCATTAAAATGAACCAATCATGGATTTCAAATTCTTTTGCCCCACCTTCCCCTGCTGACACGTAGCTTTCCTTTAAAAAGGTCTTGCTTTTGGACTCCTCTTACTGACTGCTCCAATTCCTCCATTTGCTGCTGCTGAATGTCCACCATAGGCCATTTTTAACGCCTCCCTAAATGGGCTGACTCCCCCAACGGGCCCGTGGTCACCACTTGGCGCAAGCACCCGTGTGAGTGCCGTTTGCCTGGACAGGTGGGTGTGCCCACTTTTGGCCGACGGCACAGGCACAGGGTCCCTCATAGTACAATTAAGTGTCTCTGGTGGTGGGGGTGCACACCCAACGTCAGACACACCGTCGTAATATGAGGGGCCCTGGGCCAGTACCTCCACCCACGAGAGAGTGCTCCCCCCAGCTCAAACAGTGCTCCACCGCTGTTTAGTCGGTGCTGTTAAATCCTTCAATGGCACTGCCAATACAAATTGAGAGATGATTGTAAATATATACAGGGACCATGCCCTCCATTTTGACCTGCGAATACTGTGCGCGAACTACCACTATCTGGTACTCAGCAGAGGAACCCACCCCTATATGTTGCTTTGCCACCTGTTTATTTATGAACATTTTTTTTTGCAGACATTTAGCCCGTTTTACTATTTAGGCCAACGTACTGTGTCAGACACTTATTCCAGTTGTCCTCCACCGAAGAAAGCAGTGCCACCAGTTTACTCCTGTTACCAGTTTACAACTGCATTGAGCCAACTTTTTTATTTTAGGCTTAGTAAGTCTGTCTGCGCCACTCCTACTAATCATCCTCCGCTGACCAAAACAATGCTGCCTGTGTACCCGTTACCCATTTTGAACTGCATTGAGCCTACTTTTTTATTTTAGGCCTAGTAAGTCTGTCTGCGCCACTCCTACTAATCGTCCTCCGCTGACCAAACCAGTGCTGCCTGTGTACCCCTGTTACCCATTTTAAACTGCATTGAGCCAACTTTTTTATTTTAGGCCTAGTAAGTCTGTCTGCGCCACTCCTACTAATCGTCCTCCGCCTAACAAAACAATGCTGCCTGTGTACCCCTGTTACCCATTTTTAACTGCATTGCGCCTACTTTTTTATTTTAGGCCTACTAAGTCTGTCTGGCCCACTCCAGTCCTGACAATCGTCCTCCGCTTAACAACGCTCTGCCGCCTGTGTACCCCTGTAACCAATTTTAAACTGCATTGAGACAACTTTTTTATTTTAGGCCTAGTAAGTCTGTCTGCGCCACTCCTACTAATCGTCCTCCGCCTAACAAAACAATGCTGCCTGTGTACCCCTGTTACCCATTTTTAACTGCATTGTGCCTACTTTTTTATTTTAGGCCTACTAAGTCTGTCTGGGCCACTCCAGTCCTGACAATCGTCCTCCGCTTAACAACGCTCTGCCGCCTGTGTACCCCTGTAACCAATTTTAAACTGCATTGAGCCAACTTTTTAAATTTAGGCCTACTACCTGTGTCTGTCTGCGCCACTCAATACAGCTGTCCTTCACTGCACAAAGCAGAGCCTCAATTTGCAGATATCACATATTAAAGTGCATTTGGCCTACTAGTTTGGCCTACTAGTTTGGTTGGGCCTACTAACGGTGTCTGCCGCTCCTTGGTATTCTCCTGTGTTTTTCTCCTGAGCTTCAATCTTCAGGCTTTCGGCCTATAGGAATCTTAAAAATGCATTTGGCCTACTGGTTTGGTTGGGCCTACTAACGGTGTCTGCCGCTCTTTGCTGTTCTCCTCCACTGAACAAAGCAGTGCTGCCTGTTTACTCCTGTTACCAATTTTGAACTACATTTAGCCTACTTTATTCTTTGGACCTATATCTGTGTTTCCTCCTCATCCTGCCCATTGCCCAGCCACTGCTAGATGAGTCTGCCGGTACATTGACCCAGACCACTACATTCCCCTTGCACTCTACATAGCCAGTATCTGACCCTGCAGAAAGTCTGGTTCCCCTTCCCGCATACAATACCACCTTACACGGGGACAAAGAGGAAGGTGCAGATGAAAGTGCAGATTCCTTCAACAGGTGGGGGGGGCATACTCGTTGGCGGTGTCACTGGCACAGGGCCCCTCATAGTACGCAAAAGTGTCTCTGCCGGTGGGAGGCGCCCCCGCCGTCAATCACAACGCCGTACTTTGAGGGGCCCTGTGCCAGTGGCAATGCGAATGAGTGTGCCCCCCCCTGCTTGCTCAGGATCACAGCACTTGCAAAGTTGAAATACTTACCTCTCCCTGCTCCACCGCCGTGACGTAGTCCGCGTTTCCTGGGCCCACGAAAAACTTGAGCCAGCCCTACTCCCCTCACAACTGTTGCCAAATGACCCCCAATTTTTCAATCGCTAACTATTATTATAAGGTGAATTAAGATTGACAAGCTTAAGTAACAAGAATTGATGTTTTTGGCATTAAAATGGGCTCTGTTGGTGTTTTCCTGTCCTCCACTCACTGCCGACTTTGACTCTCCATTGATTTGCATTGGGTTTCGTGTTTCGGTCGGATCCCTGACTTTTTGCAATAATCGGCCGAAACCCGACTCGATCCTGAAAAAGTAAAAGTCGCTCAACCCTACCTTAGACCAATCTGTCTCTTTCCATTGGCTGTGTTCTTTGGCAAACTAAAATCAGACCTTACGGTTTTTAACAGAGATGAAAGGCTTCTTGATTGGAATTTGTGCATTCAACCCTACTGCTCTTACCCGTCACACCACAGTTTGGCGACTCACTTTGTCACCATATTCTTAGTTTATTTAGTGTGCAATCTGTACAGCATGTTTATGGACATCAGATACTGACTTTTTCTTAATAATGTGATCAACTTTAGAGGAAGTTTTCCGTGGTCATCCACTTCTAGGTTTATCAACTGTTCCATAACTTTCTTTTTCTTTCTCTATTATACGTGACTCTTGACTCTGAGAGCAGTTGAATTCCATATCTACCTCTTCTTAGCTTTCGCCTGACTTCACTCTCAGAATAATAAGCTTCCTGACATCTGGTGATAAATTTGGATTTGTCTTTGCTGTGCTTTAACCCCAAGAAACACAAACTAAAAAATTTTCAACTAACAATGACTACCAAAAAATACAACTATCCATGACAAAATATGCAAAACATTTGGCACAACCAGGTTCATAGATAACACAGTGATAACTCAGTACAGTTAATATAGTAGATATTACCTGCAGTCTTATGTAACACCACTGATAACACAGTTATAACTCACTACAAACAATGCAGTTGATGTCACCTGCAGTCATATGCAACAGCAAGGTTAACTCAGTATACTTGGCAACAGAATCATACCAAAGTGCAAAGATACGTGTTGGAAAAAAAGTTGCTTGGAAACTGTGAATGTAATATCATAGTCTACTTTTTCATTTGTATTCTGAAATGCCAGACATCGGTTCTGTTTTCAGAAACAAACAGAATAAATTGTCTAAAATGAATCTGCTGCAAAACTGATACAAAGGAAAAGAGTGGGATCCCACTGATTATTATGAGGTGTATCTGATTTCTAATATGTTCAGTTTAAGAACGGAAAATCAATGTTTCTATGATACTCCCAGATAACCCCCACAACAATTAATGGGTCTGTTTCTGAAAACGGTAAAACTAATGTCAGAATGCAGGTGTGATCTAGCCTAAGATGGCCAAGATCGATGGCCGTATTCCATTGTCCTTGTACGGAGGACAATGCCCAGATCGATCACCTATCTCCTCACCTAGACTGAACCTCCTAGGAAAACATGGGCCTAATGAGCTGAGGTGAGGAGTTCTGTGGATGGTCAGAGCATTGCACTCTGTACATGGACCGTGAAATGCTGCTGTCAAAACCTGACCCAAAGGGCACATGTTTTTAAAACTTTTTAAAACTTTTTAAAATGGCTTATCCGGGACTATTTTATTTTTCTTCTCACGGGACTTATAGGTCTACCTGCACGTTCTGCCTGCTGCCACGTCCAAACGTTCACTGACCACTCCTGCCAGTCGTTGAGATGTTTCACGTGAGCATTTTTGTTACACATAGCAAAGCTGCAGATAATCGCAGCTTCAAATCTCCTAAGGAGGCTATTGAAGCATGAAAAAAGTGAAAAAAATATTTTTAAAAATCTAAAAAAATATAAAAGTTCAGCTCCCTTTTGCCACATTAAAAAACAAGAAAAAAAAAATCACAAATACACATATTTGATATCTCCGGGTTCAGAAACGCCCCATCTGTCAAATTATGAAAATAATAAATCTGATCAGTAAATGGCACAACAAGAAAAAAAATCAAAACGCTAGAATTACGTAGAATTTTTGGTCACTGCAACATTGCAATCAAATGAAATAACAGGCCATAAGACATCGTATCTATCCCATAATGGTATCAATAAACGAGTCAGCTTGGCACACAAAAAATAAGCCCTCGCCTGGCCCCCGAAATATGGAGACGCTATGAATTTTTTGACAGACTTTGGATTTTTTTACCACTTAAATAAAAAAACCTATACATGTTTGGTATCTATAAACTCGTAATGACCTGGAGAATCATAGTGGCAGGCAGGTACGGACTGGGGCTGAAATTCAGCCCTGGCATTTGAAATCACACAGGCCCATGCTGTCTCTGTCCCCAAGCACCAGGTGGGATATATTACTAATATTACTCTGGATGGAGGAAAGGGAGATTTACTACAAGACCAATATACTAATGATACCCGTGGGCTGCTGGAGTAAGTGATGGAGTCAGCGACTTTGCGCTCCATCACAATTCTTAGCAGTATGGGTGTCTTGAGAACACTGATTCTGTTAACGTTAACAAGGCAGCCCACAACCAGACAGGCCCTTCTGGCATTTGCCAGAATTGCCAAATGGCCAGTCCGGCCCTGGTGGCAGGTTAGTTTTGGCACTTAGTGAACATGGTAGAAAAAAAACAACACAATTGTGGAATTGCACTTTGTTTGCAATTTCACCGCACTTGGAATTTTTTTCCCCATTTTCAAGTACACTCTATGGTAAAATCAACACAACTCCTCCTACAAAAAACAAGCCCTCACATGGTCATATTGACAAAAAAAAAAGTTATGGCTCTGGAGGGGAGCGAAAACACAAAAACAGAAAAACCTAAGGAGATAAATGAGTTAAATAATAAATCTTAAATATACAAAATAATATTAGAGCTCAAGCAATTTTAAGTAAAAAAATTCAAAACCCTATACTATGTCATGAATGAATAGTGGGTAATGACATGTAAATCTAATCCTCAGCGTGCTGTCTGTTTGCTGCTTCTCTCAAGGTTTCAGAGTCTGCATGCTGTTTTAGTACAGTGCCTGAAGCGCGGCCCTGTGAAGCCTGGGGAAGCATGCAAAGCAAAACCATCTCCCCACTGACAGCTGTTCTGCTCATTGGTCTTGTCAGTGTGAGGCTTAAATCCCAAAATTTGCAAATTAAAGTGTAATGTCAGTAGCTGTGTTGAATGAAGAACTGTTACTTTTTCTTGGAATATATTAACTTTAAAGTTTACGTAACATCAATACTGTGAGTCCAGTTTTCTGAATGTCCTTGCTTATTTAATAGTAAGCGCTGATGCTTGTGATGACAGACACTGGGCTGTATGAAAGAATGACCTGTTTGGTGCTTATTATTGGAATTCTGCCCTTAGTGTTGGATCTTTATATGTTTTGAAAAAATTTCAAAATGTAAAAAACCCCATTTGATTATTTTTGAACGCTAACTGATATAGGTATAATTATAACACTGTGTCAGAACAGCGATCTGACAGGCAGTGTAGGAGGCTTGCCGGCACCTGCTCTCAGCAGGCGCTGACAAGCCACCTCACTGAAGGGCCCGGAAGGACCTCGCGGCCATTTTGGATCTGGGGTCTCCATGGAGACTACTGAAACAATGCGATCGCATCACGTTGTTCCGGTGGGAGAGCGCAGGGTGCCCCCTCCCTGGGCGATTGTTCTCTATGCTGCTGTCACTACTGACAGCGGCATCAGAGGGGTTAAATGCCCACGATTGGCTCCAGCACCGATCGTGGGCATTGCTGCGGGGTGTCAGTTGTCACATACAGCTGACACCCGCACGCGATTGCCGCGGTGCTCATCGTGAGACCGCGCGATCATGCCGCCGTACTAGTATTGCGGTTTGCAGGAATGCAGTTCCCGCAGAGCAGTGCTAGTACAACGAATGTCGGGAAGGGAAACTGTATGGAAATATTATTTGGTAATCATATGGCACTATATAATATGATTGTTTGCCCACTTTATAAATGACTAGCCTTATATTATGACTGTACTAGGCATTTTGTTTTTCTGCAAAAGTGTGGCAACAGTATTTTCAATATTCCCTGACCGAACTTTACAACATTTTTCCATTTTCATTTATTGTGCCACTATTTACAACACTGCATCCCCATCTGTACGAGAAGTTATTTTATACATTTTTACGCACAAACTGCTATACAGGGTGGTCTTAAGGACACAATTTAGACAGGGCTCATGATAGGCAGTTGCACTAGAGTGTCCATATAGCCTTTCATTCTGGTTAAGATTTTGCAGCATTTATTGGCCATAAGTGTTATGTTTTAACTTGACTTTCATCTGAAAACAAATCCCAATATTTATATTTTAAGAAAATAACACTAAAATATGTCCACAATAAATAAATAATAATTTTACGAGGTGATGCTGTTACTTTAAACAAAATTGGAATTTTTGGAATAAAATATTCCCTTCCAAGAAATTTAGATTAACACAATAAATAAGAATTTGAAATCCATATCCTGCCGACTTGCAATGCTCCCTATTAACATGTCTGATAGGAGTCCCTGAGAAAAGGGATCATTAGCATACATACATTTTAACAAGGTTCACTTATTATGCAGTGGCCTCTGGAGTTTCACACAAGATCACATCTAAAAGAGAACTGCCCAGGTTTGCAAATTGGCCACCCATGGGTCTGGGTTTAATGCCAAGAACATTGACCAGGATCTCCTGCGGCTTTCTAACCAACAAACCAAATTCATCGTCCAGTATATGCATAAAATTTCTCTTTAATATTGTTGTTAGCTGTTACTATATCCAGCAGTTCTGTACTCCTAAAATATAACTGCGTCCCTCTCTTTTTGTGATGCTTTTCACCCTCAGCATTTTGTGTGATTACCGTATATTCTAATACACTATTATAATGAAGAACACAACCCACCCGTAATTTTATTTTTACCTTGATCAGGTGAGGTGCCAAGGTTTGTTATGGCTTACACTATATTTTCCATATATTTTTTGTAGATATGTGCTTCTTCATCAAACTAAAGAGACAATCTTATAAAGCCAACCCTTTTTGAATTGAAGCTGGCATGGAAATCAGTGAATATTTACATGTCTGGCCCTTAATAGGGCATAAAGATAGAGGTTCTCTTCATGGGATAATCACTTAAAGGGAGAAATTGGACAGATTTACAAATCCTACATATTTATAATGCTGACGAAAGGTCCATTTATTTTAGCCGACTTTACAGCATTAAACGACCGCCGATTGGTAAATAATCTAGAATACATCGCCCAGTGTGCAAAGGCTGCCATTAGTTCTTGACAGCGCAAGTCCTATATATACAGGATGACATGCTACCGAGAGCGATAACTTTTGTGTTGTCCAAAAGATCTTTTCACTTGGCAGATTAAATTAATCTTGTCTGCTTGTTTAGACTGCACAAAACATTGTGCAATGAGCATTCCTAAAAGGGTTACCTGGTTCAGTTGGGGTTCTGATTTGGATATCCTGTTTTTTTTTCTATTTATTTATCATTATTATTTATTATTATAGCTCCATTTATTCCATGGCACTTTACATGTGAAAAGGGGTATATATAATAAAAAGCAAGTACAATAATCTTAAACAAGACAAGTCCCCTCTGGTTCAAGAGGAGAGAAGACCCTGCCCACGAGGGTTTGCAATCTAAAAGGGATGATTGAGGATACAGTAGGCGAGGGTAGAGCTGGTCGTGCAGCGGTTTGGTGGTTACTGCAGGTTGTAGGGTTGTCGGAAGAGGTAGGTCTTCAAGTTCCTTTTGAAGGTTTCCATGGTAGGCAAGAGTCTGATATGTTTTGGTAGAGAGTTCCAAAGTAGGGGAGATATGCTATAGAAATCTTGTATGCGATTGTGGGAAGAGGAGATAAGAGGGGAGTAGAGATGGAGATCTTGTGAGGATCAGAGGTTGCGTGCAGGTAAGTATCGGGGGGGCTACTGTAGGTCACAGCTGTATGGAAGAGACAGGTTGTGGTTGGCTTTGTATGTCATGGTTAGGGTTTTGATAGAGTCTCTGGGTAATTGGGAGTCAGTGAAGGGATTGACAGAGGGGAGAGACCGGGGAATAGCGAGTGGATAAGTGGATTAGTCGGGCAGCAGAGTTTTCAATAGATTTGATGGGTGCAAGAGGGAGGCCTCAAAGTAGGAAGTTACAGTAGTCAAGGCAAGAGTGGGACTGGGGAGAGCAGCCATTTAATTTAACACCTTCATGACCTTGGGATTTTTCGTTTTTCCGTGTTAGTTTTTCGCTCCCCTCCTTCCCAGAGCCCTAACTTTTTTATTTTTCCGTCAATTTGGCCATGTGAGGGCTTATTTTTTGTGGGACGAGTTGTACTTTTGAACAACATCATTGGTTTTACCATGTCGTGTACTAGAAAACAGGAAAAAAATTCCAAGTGCAGTGAAATTGCAAAAAAATGCAGTCCCACACTTGTTTTTTGTTTGGCTTTTTTGCTAGGTTCACTAAATACTAAAACTGATGCCATTATGATTCTCCAGGTCAGTACAAGTTCATAGACATCTAACATGACTAGGTTATTTTTTATCTAAGTGGTGAAAAAAATTTCCAAACTTTGCTAAAAAAAATAAATAAATTTGTGCCATTTTCCGATACTCGTAGCGTCTCCATTTTTCATGATCTGGGGTCGGTTGAGGGCTTATCTTTTGCGTGCCAAGCTGGTGTTTTTAATGATTTAATTTCGGTGCAGAAACGTTCTTTTGATCGCCCGTTATTGCATTTTAATGCAATGTCGCGGCGACCAAAAAAACGTAATTCTGGCATTTCAAATTTTTTTCTCGCTACGCTGTTTAGCGATCAGGTTAATGCTTTTTTTTATTGATAGATCGGGCGATTCTGAACGCGGCGATACCAAATATGTGTAGGTTTGATTTTTTTTTATTGATTTATTTTGATTGGGGCGTGATTTAAACTTTTATATATTTTTTATTTTTTTCACATTTTTTTTTTTACTTTTGCCATGCTTCAATAGCCTCCATGGGAGGCTAGAAGCTGGCACAGCACGATCTGCTCTGCTACATAGCAGCGATCTGATGTTCGCTGCTATGTAGCACAATTGCAGGTGTGCTGTGAGTGCCGACCACAGGGTGGGGCTCACAGCTGCCGGGGATCAGTAACCATAGAGGTCTCAAGGACCTCTATGGTTACTATTCTGAAGCATCGCCGACCTCCGATCATGTGACGGTGTTGGCGATGCGATCATTTCCGGCTCCCCGGCCGGAAGTGGTAGTTAAATGCCGCTGTCTGCGTTTGACAGCGGCATTTAACTAGTTAATAGGCGCAGGCAGATCGCGATTCTGCCACCGCCTATTACGGGAACATGTCAGCTGTTCAAAACAGCTAACATGTCCCGGCTTTGATGCGGGCTCACCGCCGGAGCCCTGCATCAAAGCGGGGCTTCTGACCTCGGACGTACTATCCCGTCCGAGGTCAGAAAGGGGTTAATCAATAGGTCCATTGGGGGACTTGTGGGATTCTGGTTAGTAAGGAGGTGATATCTGGTCCAGAGAGGTAGATCTGTGTGTCATCAGCATAGAGGTGACACTGAAAGCCATGAGATTCGATGAGCTGTCCCAGGCCAAAGGTGTAAATGGAGAAGAGCAGTAGCTCTAGGACTGAACCTTGCAGGACATTTGCAAAATGTTTTAAAATTAATAAATAAGTACCTGATTTAAAAAAAAAAATAGAAGGTTCTCTTAGAATAATTGTGTAGTGTAAATTGACTTTTAGCCTAAACAGTCTGAAGATGCACTAAATTTATCATAGTGGCTCATGCTGGATGATCATTTGGTGCATCTTTAGTCACTTTTGTGTACCTGTAAACATGCACGGGGCAGTAGCCGTTATCGAGGATCATTAGTCCGACTCGTTACAGAAAAACAGTGTCCTTGGGAGTGTGTTTGTTGTGGCTTCTTTAGATATCTTCAGGTTCTTCCTTGTCAAAGTCTGTGTGGCACTGGACTCCTCCGCTACCATGACAAGGAAACCGGACTATTAAAAACAAAGTGCATTTTACTAGTCAAACAACCAGCACACAAAGGATAGTCAGTGATGAAATGCACCTTGGCAGACATATATTTTTTCATGGAATACGTGATGTTGTCGGCAACATACTGGTGTAGCGCAGGCACAGCTTTCTTAGAGAAGTAATGGCGACTGGGCAAATGGTACTGGGGGACTGAGACGGCCATCAACTTTTGGAAACCGTCTGTATCCATTGGGCAGAAAGGCAGCATTTCCATGGCCAACAAATTGGAGACAGTGAAATCCAATTCTGGCACTTTACCCAACTCTTCCCGATGCTTTGACACATTGGCAATTGGAAGAATGGTGCTTGGAGTTGATGTCTGATAGACACCGTTCCATTACTAACTGTCATGCTGCAGCGATGCAGGTATGTGCAGACTCCACGAGGGAGAGTGGGTGAGAGAGTGGTGACAGAGAGTGGTCAAAATGAGCCAAGTCAGTAACAGTCGGTAAGCGTACAGTTTAAAGGGGAAAACAGAAATCGTAGTCTAAATACAAGCCAAGGATCAGAACCAGCCAGGAGCAAAGGTACCGGAGATGTGAGATGGAGAACGGAGTCAGAGTAAGCCAGAAGGTCAAAAGCCAGACAGACGTGTGGTAGCAAAGACGGGAGGCAGGAGACAAAGTCAGAGTTCAAGCTGAGTCAAAAACCAGAGGAGATAAACACCAGAGTCACACTAGGTCAGGTACAGGAGACAGGTCAGGCACCGGTAAGGGAGGTCAGAGGCAAAAGGAACACTGGGGTCTAACAGGTTAGCAGCCCCAGCAAGCCCAAAACACTGACAAAAGCTGCCAGCAAGAGCACCAAGAAATAGCCACTCCCAAATCAAAGAGAGGCAGAAATCATTAACCACACCATGACCAGGCCGGAGTAGGAGAAACAGAAACCAACTCTAACCCGCATCATGACACTAACACTACTGCTTGATGTCAGCTATGTTTTTGGATAATTCACAGATGACATCAACTCCAAGTACCATTGCCCAGACTGCCAATGCACCAGGGCATTGGTAAAATACAATTTGAAGCACCAGATTTGGAACATCTCATGTGATTCTCCACTTCTAGGGCGACTGCTGACAGGTACCGTATATACTCGGGTATAAGCCGAGATTTTCAGCCCATTTTTTGGGGCTGAAAGTCCCCCTCTCAGCTTATACTTGAGTCATACCCAGGGGTCAGTAGGGGAGGGGGAGCGGGGGCTGTCTAATTATACTCACCTGCTCCTGGTGCATCCCTGCACATCCCTGGTTCTCCCGGCGCCGCAGCTTCTTCCTGTACTGAGCGGTCACATGGTACCGCTCATTACAGTAATGAATATGCGGCTCCACCTCCCATAGGGGTGGAGCCGCATATTCATTACTGTAATGAGTGGCAACGGTGACCGCTCAGTACAGGAAGAAGCTGCGGCGCCGGGAGAACCAGGGACTGCACAGTGGCAGGAGCAGGTGAGTATAATGGGGAGGGGGAGCACTGCGCGATTTTCACCTGCTCACCTTTCCGGGCACTGCTCCCTCTTCAGCGTCTTCTGCAGTGACGCTCAGGTCAGAGGGCGCGATGGCGTGGTTAGAGCGCGCCCTCTGCCTGAACGTCAGTGCAGAAGACGCTGAAGATGGAGTGGCGCCGAAACGAGGAGCAGGTGAATATTGAAAGTGCCAGGGGCCTGAGCGATGGGGAGGTGAGTATGTGATTTCTTATTTTTATTGCAGCAACAGCAAATGGGGCAAGTGTCTGTATGGAGCATCTTATGGGGCCATAAAGTTTGTGCAGCACTTTATGGGGCAAGTGTCTGTATGGGGCCAAAATCAACCTTTGTGCAGCCCTATATGAGGCAAGTGTCTGTATGGAGCATCTTATGGGGCCATAATCAACGTTTGTGAAGTACTATATGGGGCAAATATCTTTATGGAGCATCTTATGGGGCCATAATTAACGTTTGTGCAGCATTATATGGGGCAAATGTCTGTATGGAGTATCTTATGGGGCCATAACGTTTGTGCAGCACTATATGGGGCAAAATATCTTTATGGAGCATCTTATGGGGTCATAATTAACGTTTGTGGAGCATTATATAGGGCAAGTGTCTGTATGGAGCATCTTATGGGGCCATAATCAAGGTTTGTGCAGCACTATATGGGGCAAATATCTTTATGGAGCATCTTATGGGGCCATAATCAACATTTGTGCAGCATTATATTGAGCAAATGTGTCTATGGAGCATCTTATGGGGCCATTATTAACCTTTTATGCAGGATTATATGGGGCATATTTTAATATCGAGCATCTTATGGGGCCATCATAAACTTTATGGAGCATTATATGGGGCTCCTGATTCAATATGGATATTCAAAAACACTTAACCTACTGATGTCTCAATTAATTTTACTTTTATTGGTATCTATTTTTACTTTTGACATTTACCGGTAGCTGCTGCATTTCCCACCCTATAGGCTTATACTCGAGTCATTAAGTTTTCCCAGTTTTTTGTGGTAAAATTTTGGGGGTCGGCTTATACTCAGGTCAGCTTATACTCGAGTACGGTAATAAACGTTTTTGGTCCGGCATAGGACCTTCATCAGACAATTCTTTGGCATATTCTGGATGTGAAAGCAATATTGGAGAAATAAAGGGCGTCCACATACTCGAGTATATACGGTATTTTTAGGCTGTGAAGGGCCTAAAAACCATGAATCTTCCCAGCCTGATAATATAAGTTTACAGCTGTCTTCATTTCTTTTGCTGGTTCCAAAAAAAAAGGAGAAGACATAATTTTTTCATTTTTTTACTTATTTATTAGGTTAATATAAAGCTCTCCAATAAATTCCACATGCAAGGCACTAAAGGGTGCAATTTTATAATGTGTCATGGGGTTGTGAAATTTTATATCTGAGGGATATCTATCTATTTATCTATCTATCTATTGTAACAATGCTGCTCGCTGGGGAGGTATCATAGGAAACTGTTTCTATTTAAAGTCCAGCTGGTTTATTTCAGTCCTTATATACCACATCATAGGAAATTTAAATACAGTCCTTTCCCTGCATTAAATAAAACATAAAGCAAAAAGTCCATACAGTAGTTCTGGTTAGCCCGCCTAGCTGTCCAGCTTCTTAGTCTTTTAGCAAAGGCACTTAATCCAGGAGATCTACACATCTATTACCTCTGCACATCTTTAACAAATAAAAAACAAGAATTTGTTGAATGCATTATATTCCAGTAAATGTCACATGGAAAACACACGGACGATACTATAAAGGTACACTTGCACACATGGATGGCCAACAGAAAACTACACACAAGGTAAAAATGATGGACCGTCACATCCGTATGTTTTTTGAAGCAGATGTGTGAAGGGGCCTTAGTAATGTGAAAGTAACTTGATCAAGTATGGCAATGGTTAAACGGATGAGAAATGGTAGTAACCAACAACCTACTCTTAATACACTAATCTTCTTCACGCTTCACACTAGACCTCAAGCAGCTTGGATTGTGTGCCTTTCCATTCTTCCTCCAGACTCTGGGACCTTGATTTCCAAGGTCTAGTATCCACAATCAATGATGGTTTCCGTAGCCATGTCACCTGCTGGTGTAGGTCCACTGTGTTTTATAAAGACCAAAGTCAGCACAGCCATCTACCAGGAAATATTAGAGCACTTCATACTTTCCTCTGCTGACAAGCTTTTTGGAGATGGAAATTTCATTCTATAGCTGGACTTGGCACCTGTCCATACTTCAAAACTACCAATACCTTGTTTAAAAACAACAAGTCACTGTGCTTGGTTGGCCAGCAAACTTGCTTGACCTTAACCCCATAGAGAATTTATGGAGTATTGTCAAGAGGAAGATGAGAGACACCAGACCCAACAATGCAGACAAGCTGAATGCTGCTATCAAAGCAACCTGGGTTCCATAACACCTCAACAGTGCCACAGGTTGATCACCTCAATGCCACGCCACATTGATGCAGTAATTGATGCAAAAGGAGCCCCGACCAAGTATTAAGTGCATTTACTGGACATACATTTCAGTAGGCCAATATTTTGGATTTTAAAATCATTTTTCAAGCTGGTGATATAAAGTATTCTAATTTACTGAGATAATGACTTTTGGGTTTTCACTGGCTGTAAGCCATAATCATCAACATTAACAGAAATAAACACTGTTTGTAATGACTCTAATATATGGGTTTTCCTTTTTGTATTGAAAGACTGAAATAAATTAACTTATTGATTCATATTCTAATTTTGTGAGATGCACCTGTATGTGACATTCATGTGACATCCGTATATCCATTTTTTGTCCATGTGACCGTGTATCGCGACTGTGATATTCAGTACAGTTAGCTGTTCCCAGGCGCCGGGTGCTGAAGGCAGCTCTCATCATTGTTGTCTGGTCTCCCTGTGATCTGAGCTACCAGGCGACAATGATGGAAGGTGTATTCAACACAACATGTGCAAAATGAAGAATACAAAAAAAATTACATGGGCTCCCGCGTAATTTTGATAACCAGCAGAGGGAAAACTCAGGACTATGGGCTGATGTTACTAATATGGAAAAGGGGAAAATGCCCCTTAAAATTCCCAGGCTATTACTAACAGCTCGCAGTTGATTGTTTAGCCTTTACTGTCTTAGGGAAGACAGCCCTTCTGCCCTTGAATCGGAGATCGGCCCTTGTATTGATCAAAGCATGATCAGCAACTTTGTCAGTGCAGCACTGACATTGCATAGCAAAGGGTTGCTCCTGCATCCCCATGCTATACAAGCGATCAGCCCGCAACAAATGAAAGTCCCACAGTGAAAAAAGTTAACCCACAAAATTCTTGAATTGCGTATTTTTATTCACTCTGCCCTCCAAAATTCAGAATAAAAAATGATCAAAAAGTGTCATATGTGTGAAAATGGTACAAATAAAAATGAAAACTCGTCCCGCAAAAAACAAGCCTTCACATGACTCTGTCAGCCAAAATATGGAAAAATTATAGTTCTCAAAATATGGTAATGCACAAACTAGTTTTTGCAATGAAAAGCATCTTTTATGTGTTACAGTAGCCAAACATAAAAACCTGGTATTGCTGTATTCACACCGACCCGAAAGAATAAAGTCACCTAATCACTTATACTGCACGAGGAACGATGTCAAAAATAAATAAAACCAATTCTTCATCTGCTGTTTTGTTCATTCTGCCTCCCTCGCAGTAAGGCACGGCGCACATTTATCTTGCGCGCTGCACTGAGTACCTACACCGGTATTTCCATGCATATCTCTGAAATACATGATTTAGATTAAACCCCCGTTGGAAGATTCCCTATAATGAGACAGATGGAGCCACTGTGGACGCCATAGAATCTGTGATTCAGCTGTGTCCATCTTTTTAACATTGCATAAAAGTGCCGTCAGCCACAGTTTTGTGCACTTATGAAAAGGACAATGCTGAACTGAGGCTAGATGGAGTCCACTGTAACTCTGCTGCCTCATTATAGTGAATGGGTCCCTCGAGGATTTCATCTGGATCACTACTCAGAGATTTACAGAAGATGGAAACCCCAAAGAAGTGCTCAGCATAGAGCGCTGTATAAATGTGATCCCAGATGTTATGTAAAATGTTTCCAATAAAAGCTTCAACTCAATCCACAAAAAAAGCAAGTCCCCACTCAGGTCCATCATCTGTTAACAGAAATATAGGGGGCTTCAACATTACTAGTATGACAAGAGTTCTGGAAAAGCAAAATGGTTTCTCGTCCCTCAAAAGAAATTCAGCACATTCTGCGCTCCCAAGTCCAAATGCCCCTCTTCTTTCTGAGCCCCACAGTGTACCTAACCACATATATCGTTTGCATGTTTGGCATTTCTGAAGCGATAAGAGCCCGCCTAACTTACGGGTGCATGTCTCCAGGAGCACGAGCTGGACATAACGTACTTGTGACTGCAATGTACTGGTCACTACAATGGCAGTTTGCCATTTTCACTTCGTAAAATTCATTGCTGCGTGTTTCTGGAAAACACCCATGTAGTCAAAATGATCACTACACCTGTAGATATATTCACAAAGGGGTATAATTTCCAAAATGGGGTCACTTGAGGGGGAGTCTGCTCTTCTAGCAATTAGGGGCTCTGTATATAGAGTCCACAAAGTATGCTAGGAAAATCTGCACTCAAGGAGGCAAATAGCGCTCCATCCCAACCAAGTCTCTCCGTATGGCTAAGAAGTATTGTGCAGCCACATATGGAGTATTGCTATGTTCAGTATAAATTGTGGGACAAATTATGGGGCCATTTTCATCCACTTCCTGTGTGAAAATGTCAAATCTGGGTCTAAAACTAAATTTTGGTGGTAAAAATGTAGCTTTTTGTTTTCACTGCCCAATGGTATAAAATTATGTGGCACACCCATTGTGTCAATATGATCACTGCATTCCTAGATGAATTTGTTGAGGGTGTAGTTTGAGAAATAGGGTCACTTATGGGGGATTCTGCTGTTCTGGCAACTCAGGGGCTCTCCCAATGGGTCATGGCACCCGCAAACCATAATAGTAAAATCTGCACTATAGTATGGCGCTCTTTCCCTTCTGAGCTTTGTACTGTGCCTGAAACATATTTCCCAATTACATGCAGGGTATTTTCGCACTCAGGAAACATGAACCTCAGTTTGTTGTAAAAAAATGTCCTATTAGCATTGGGGAGTGTAGTGTGTAAAATGAGTTCACAAAGTAGGGTTTCTGTTGTTCTGGCACGTCAGTCCAGTGTGACATGGCACACTTAAACCATTCCAGAAAAATCTTAACTCCAATATGGTGTCTTTGCCCATCTGAGCCTTGCACTGTGCCTCAAACGTATTATTCCCCCACATTTGGGTATTGGGGTACTCAGGATAAATTACACAACAAATTGCATGGTGCAATTTCTCCTGTTACCCTTATGAAAATAAAATAATTGGGGCTAAAATAACATTTTGGTGAGGAAAATATGATTTATTTTATTTTCACGGCTCAATGTTATTGCCTTCTGTGAAGCACCTTGGGGGACAAGGTGCTCACCACACATCTAAATACATTCCTTGAGGGGTCTAGTTTCCAAAATAGGGTCACTTGTGGGAGATTCCATTGTTTAAGATCATCAGGGGCTCTCCAAACGGGACATGGCATCAGCTAATGATTCCAGTAAATTCTACATTCAAAAAGTCAAATGATGTTCTTTCCCTTCCAAGCCGTGCCGTGCACCCAAATAATAGTTTTCTCCCACATATGAGGTATCAATGTACTCAGGAGAAATTGAAAAACAAATTGTATAGTGCAATTTCTCCTGTTACCCTTATGAAAATGCAATATTTGGGGCTAAAATATATTTTTTGCAGGGAAAATATATATTTTTGTATTTTCACTGCTCAACGTTATAAACTTCTGTGAAGCACGTGGGGATTCAAGGTGCTCGCCACACATCTATATCAGTTCCCTGAGGGATCCAGTTTCCAAAATGGTGTCATTTGTGGGAGATTTTCACTGTTTAGGCACATCAGGAGCTCTCCAAATGCAATATGGCATCCACTAATTGTTCCAGTAAATTTTGCATTCAAAAAGTCAAATGGCGTTCCTTCCCTTCTGAGCTCTGCCGTGTGCCAAAACAGTGGTTTTCCCCCAAATATGGGGTATCGGCATGCTCAGGAGAAATTGCACAATATATTTTTGGGGTCCACTTTTTCCTGTTACCCTTGTGAATATAAAAAAATTGGGTCTAAAATAATTTTTTTGTGAAAAAAGTTATATGTAAATTTTTTTTTTCACATTCCAAAAACTCCTGTGAAGCATCTGAAAGGTTAATAAACTTTTTGAATGTGCTTTTGAGCACCATGAGGGATAGGTTTTAGAATGGTGTCACTTTTGGGTATTTTCTATCATATAGACCCCTCAAAGTCACTTCAAATGTGATGTGGTCCCTAAAAATAATCGTTCTGTAAATTTTGTTGTTAAAATGAGAAATCGCTGGTCAACTTTTAACCCTTATAACTTCCTAACAAAAAAAATGTTTAAAAATCTTTTAAAAATTATGCTGATGTAAGGTAAACATGTAGAAAATGTTATTTATTTATTTTGTGTGATATATCTCTCTGATTTAAGAGCTTAAGAATTCAAAGTTTGAAAATTGCTACATTTTCCAAATTTTCTACAAATTTCAGTTTTTTTTCACAAATAAAGGTTATATTGAAGAAATGTTACCACTATCATAAAGTACAATATGTCCCGAAGAAAACATTCTCAGAATCAGTGGTATCCGTTGAAGCTTTCCAGAGTTATTACCTCATAAAATGTTACTGGTCAGAATTGTAAAAATCGGCTTGGTCAATAAGGCCGGTTTCACACGTCAGTGGCTCCGGTACGTGAGGTGACAGTTTCCTCACGTACCGGAGCCACTGACACACGTAGACACATTAAAATCAATGCATCTGTGCAGATGTCATTGATTTTTTGCGGACCGTGTCTCCGTGTGCCAAACACGGAGACATGTCAGTGTTCGTGGGAGCGCACATATTACACGGACCCATTAAAGTCAATGGGTCCGTGTAAAACACGTACCGCACACGGACGTTCTCCGTGTGCCGTGCAGGAGACAGCGCTCCAGTAAGCGCTGTCCCCCCCACATGGTGCTGAAGCCGCGATTCATATCTTCTGTGCAGCAGCGTTTGCTGTAAAGAAGATATGAATAATCCATTTTTTTAGTGGTATTTCGTGTTTAAAATAAAGCTCCATGTCCCCACCCCCTGTGCGCCCCCCCCGCTGTTCTGAAAATACTCACCCGGCCCCCTCGTTGGCTGCCGCTGCTTCCTGTCCTGGCCGCACCTTCTACTGTATGCGGTCACGTGGGGCCGCCGATTACAGTCATGAATATGCGGCTCCACCTCCCATAGGGGTGGAGCCGCATATTCATTACTGTAAATGAGCGGCCCCACGTGACCGCATACAGGAGAAGCTGCGGCCAGGACAGGACACTGCGAGGGAGGCGGGTGAGTATTTTCAGAACAGCGAGGGGGCGCACAGGGGGTGGGGACATGGAGCTTTATTTTAAACACGAAATACCACTAAAAAAATGGATTATTCATATCTTCTTTACAGCAAACGCTGCTGCACAGAAGATATGAATCGCGGCTTCAGCACGATGCAGGGGACAGCGCTAAACTTTAGCGCTGTCTCTCCTGCACGGTCCGTGTGGTACCCAGGCGGCACACGGCTGCCGCACATGTGCCACACGGATGGCCTACGTGAGCTCACGGACACACGGACATGGTACCGTTTTTTTCCGGTACCGGAATTATCTGGACGTGTGAGACTGGCCTAACATGCATCCCACCTTAGGTGGTAAAGGGGTTAAAAAGGTAATTTTTTGATTGACCTAAAAAAAGAGACACTTCCAATGAAATAACAAAATGACCCTTCCTTAAAGAAGTTTGCCCATGAAAAAAGTAAATTTTAATCAATAGATCTTGTAATAATAATAATTTCCACAATTGGATGTGTTTAAAAAAATATTTCTGGATTGAGATAATCTTGTGCGGCTGCTATGTACCGTGTAATGGCTGTTTCTGACTGTGCACAGAACATGATCTGATCATATCACGTCCCCTGGCCTGGGGATGAAGCAAATCAGTTTACAGACAGCACAGCAACATTTTTTTTGTAACATCCAATTGTGGAACTTATTCTTACTCCAAGATCTATTAATTAAAATGTACTTTGTTCATGGGAAAACCCCTTTGACATATAAATCTCCTGATACACCAGCATCACCTCTCTAGTGCTCCCTTACTCTCTATGCTTACTCCCCTGCCACAGTCCCTGACTTCACTGATCTTGAGGAGTACATTGCTAAGGCAAGTGATTGGCTGTAGTGGCCACCTGAGTAGGTGGCACATGCAGGGTCGGCTCCAGGTTTTCAGGTGCGATGAATAATGAGGACACAGGGTTGCAGTCTCTTTACCTCTTTACTGAAGGCTTCGGGATCCGCAATCCAGAGCACTGCTAACAGGGCTGGCTGAGAGCGGCCGGTCCGAAGGCACATCCAGAGTTCCCTTTGCAGGTGGAAATCAGTGTCCTTCCTACCAGCGCCTGTGTGTTGTAGTACCTCCCTGCTGAGCACCACGGGATAGTCATCACAACTGTCGTGTATGTTTCTGTTCTTTCTCTCCGTCCCCCAGATGATATGGACAGGATGCACCCGTATGACGGGGTAGGCCTGGAGTTATTTTATAGGGACCCTAGAGATGCCTCTCTCCCACAATTGCCTCCGTTGTCTTCATTAGGTGTAAAGGTGAGACAGCCAACCTAAAGTTAACTGTCGAGCCGCAGTTCAAAGTAATGCGTGGAGTCTCTTACTTTCTCGGCGTTTCGGCCGCCGGCTACACGTCTCAGAAGGATGTTGCTGATCTTAAGGCACGACTCCTTCTGGTCCTATCACCTTTGTGCTGTGATCCCGTTTCTCACTTCTCCACAATAAACCTCGCTTCGTGTCCCTTCTTAGGAGTCTGCCGCTATAAGGCACAGGCACGGCTCCGTAACAATCTGTCCTTTTCTAGGTCTCTGTCAGGATCCCACCCCTGACAGGTCCTCTCTCGATCTCTTCCCAGCTACTTTCTCCCTAACTTCCTATCCAACCCCCAGTTTTACATAAGTGTGAGGAGTGGCCTAGTAGATAGGGCCCTTTGCTCCCCCTGGCGGCCGAAGTGTGAAGTGTAATGTGTGTCTGTGATACCTGGTCAGGTGAACTCCTTTAGTGCCATCAGACATACCATCACTCCCCTTAGTGGCGGAGCGACAGTACTGCAACGACCAGGATTCTGGGGCGCTGCATATGATGGGCCCCATATATTGCTCCATACAGAATGGGCCCCATATGATGCTCCATACAGCAGGGGTGTCAAACTGCATTCCTCGAGGGCCTCAAACCATGCGTGTTTTCAAGATTTCCTTCTCATTGCACAAGGTGCTGGAATCATTCTGTTCAGGTGATTAAATGATCACCTGTGCAATACAAGGAAATCCTGAAAACATAACCTGTTTGCAGCCCTTGAGAAAGGCAGTTTGACACCCCTGCCATACAGAATGGGCCCCATATAATACTCCTTACAGAATGGGTCCCATATAATGCTCCAAAAATAATTGGCCCCATAAGATGCTCCATGTATAATGGGCCCCATATAATGCTCCATATATAATTGGCCATGTAAAATGCTCCATAAGATGCTTCATATATTATTGGCCCCATATACTGCTCCATATGTAATTGGCCCCATATACTGCGCCATACTGAATTGACCCCATATAATGCTCCCTATAGAATTGGCTTTATAAGATACTCCATATAGAATTAGCCCCATATAATGCTCCATATATGGGCCCCTTCTGATGGTCCCCATATATTGCTCCAAATATAAAAGAAAAAATGAAATACTCACCTCTCGTTGCTTGACGCTGCTCTGCTCTGGACTCCTCACCGTCAGCGTCTTCCTGCTCTCTGTGCTGTGACTGCTCAGGCAGAGGGCGCGTACTGGTGACGTCATCGCGCCCTCTGACCTGAACGTCACAGTCAGAGGATGGAAGACGCTGCAGCACTGGAACCGGGAGAGGTAAGTATCGCAAATTCCGGGGCCCGGAGCAGGCGGGGGGTCCACTCGCAGGGGCCAACACTATAGCGCGCCAGTGTCCCCGATGGCGAGTGGGCCCCCTGCCTGCTCAGGGCCCCGTCACTTGCCCGAATGTGCCAGGTGCTGACGCCAGCCCTGGGCACATGACTCTTGTAGAGCAGTAACGAGAGACAAGGGAGGAGGACTAGAACAATGAAGTGAAGGTTATTTATTAAATTATGCCATAAATTTTGATGTGGTGACCTGGCAAGACTCAAATTCAAGAAATTTAACAGATTTAACTGTTGAATATTCCCCTTTATTCTCTGGGGTCTCTTGAGACACCAAAACATAATATTCGTAATATGCTGGCTCTAGTGTCTACTGCCGGCAGTTTGATCCTCAGTAGTCAGGACATTTTCTTTCCACATATGTCAGCCAGTGTCTAGAAGAGGGCTTTCTGCCGTGATCATGCCTCAAAGGTCATGGCTTGTCGTGACATCATGATGTTATGACGCTCTGTAACCTCTGAGACCTGGATACGGTTGGAAATCCTGTTCTGGAGTAATAACACTGGTGTGCACCTCAGGAAAGAAGACATCCTGAGCAGCATCATACTGGAGTACGTTGGACCCACCAGAGAAAAATTATTCTTGGGACCCACAATGTAGCTACCTAGAAATAAATATAAGACCACCAATTGTGTGGTAAGGCATACTAATATCAGGGCATGATGTATACGGTAGTACACTTCCTAATGATTGAAAGAGCTGGCTCTCGCATTTTGGTGCAAACTCAATCATAAATGTCCCGTGATGTGTTAACCACTAAACCAATGTTTTATAGCACCAGCGCAGTGGATGAGATTTTATGACATCTCTTCCATACGCTGAGAAATTTGACAGTGAATTTTACATGAACAATGTGTCAATTTATGCTGTGGATACTCACCAAAGATTTCATCCTTTGCAATACAAAGGATCAAGTTATAATGAAGGTGCACCATTATGTAGTAGTTAGTTAGGGCAGCAATATCTGCACAATATGTGGATATTTCTGCTGTTAATTTGCTGTGGAATTTCCATTGTAGAAATTCTGCAGCAAATACATTATGTGAATGTATGACACTGGAGTGTTATAAAAACAGCTCTCCCTCACATTCCCCCATACATTTTTCTTATGGAAATCTCTCTGACACCTATACAGGGGAAGGGGGCTCAGTCAGGGGTGATACAGGGAGAGGGGGCTTGGTCAGTCTGGTGATACAGTGAGAGGGGTTCAGTCAGTGAGGAGTGACACAGGGGGAGAAGGACACAGTCAGGAGTGTTACAGGGAGAAGGGGCTCAGTCAGGAGTGATATAGGGGAAGAGGGGCTCAGTGAAGTTAGGGCTGATACAGGGAGAAGGGGCTCAGTGAGGAGTGATACTCTGGAGAGGGGCTCAATCAGAGGTGATATAGGGGGGAGAAGGGCTGAGTCCATTTTGGGGTGAGAGGGGGTTCAGGGCTCAGTCTTGTCAGGCGTGATACAGAGAGAGAGGTGCTCAGTCAGGGGTGATACAGGGGGAGAGGGGCTCAGTCAGTTTGGGGTGATACAGGGAGAGGGGACTCAGTCAAGGGTGAAACAGGGAGGGGGCTCAGTTATGGGTGATAGGGGGATGAGGGGGCTCAGTCAGTCAGGTGTGATACAGGGGGAGTTCGTGCAGTAAGGAGTGATATGGGGGAGGGGGCACAGTCAGTCAGGGGTAATACAGGGAGATGGGACTCAGTCAGTTGGGTGTGATACAGGGAGAGGGAGCTCAATCAGGGTTAATGCAGGGAGAGAGGGCCAGTGGGAGCTCAGGCGCCATCAGGGGTGATACAAGGGGAGGGGGCACAGTTATGGGTGATACAGGGGGATGGGGAGCTCAGTCAGTTAGGGGTAATACAAGGAGAAGATGCTCAATCAGTAAGGGGTGATACAGGGTAATGGGTGAAGTCAGCCAGGGGTGTTACACGGAGAAGTTGCTTAGTCAGTCGGGGGTGATACAGGCAGGGGTGTCTCACTCAGTCAAAGGTTGATACAGGGGGAAGGGGCTCAGTTAGTCAGGGGTGATACAGGCAGAGGGGGCTCAGTCTGCTGGGGGTCATACAGGGAGAAGGGCTCAGTTAGTCAGGGGTGATACAGAAAAAGTGGGCTAAGTCAGGGGTGAAATGGGGGGGCGTGCAGTACGGGAAGGGATGCAGTCAGGAGTGATATAGGGGCAAGGGTCTGAGTCATGGGTGATATGGGGAAGGGGGTACAATCAGGGATCATATAGGGTAAGGGGCTCAGTCAGAGGTGATACGGGAGAGGGGGTGCAGTCAGGTGATATAGGGGAAGGGGCTCAGTGAAGTCAGTGGTGAAAGAAGAGATGAGGGAATGCATCCCTCATTCATTCCTAAGTGACTTATCCCCCTCCCCCTCTATCAAGCCCCCCATTTGCACTTACTCATTGTTAGGCTGGCATATATATGTATATATATATATATATATATATATATATATATATATATATATATATCATATACATATAGCCAAGTCCCCCTCCACCAAAATTGATACATATAGATCCACTATTCTATTACACATATCAATTTCACATAAAATAATATTTAAAATGAAAATTGCTTCTTCTCATAGTCTTCAGAAATCCAGGAAAGAGTCTTCTTGATGATAGCATTAGCATTAAGGTACCGTCACACTCAGCGACGCTGCGGCGATATAGACAACGAGCCGACCTAAACTAGATCGCTGGAGCGTCGCTGTTTAGGTCGCTGTAGAGACGTCAAACACAGCAACTCCAGAACGATGCAGGAGCGATCCAGTGACGTAACGGTGACTCACTTCTCGTTCTCGCTGGTTGTTAGCTCCATGTCAAACAGCCGGAGTGTACCGACTGGCTAGAAGGAGACGCTGCGACGCCCCCTATGCTCGTTGCTGGCGTTGTTGCTTTTGATGTCAAACATGACGATACACACTGACCTGGCGACGAAATAAAGTTCTGGACTTCTAGCTCTGACCAGCGATGGCACAGCGGGATCCAGATCGCTGCTGCGTGTCAAACACAACGAGATCGCTATCCAGGACGCTGCAACGTCACGGATTGTTGTCGTTCTCTTTGCAAAGTTGCTGAGTGTGACGGTACCTTTAGTAGTAGTAGAAGATGGAGTAAATCCGCCAGCTGCTGCACACTGGGCAATGACACAAAACCAATGGCAGCACAGCCTCATCAAGCTCCTCCTGCAAAAGTGGAGTGAAGCTGTGCAGACTGCTGTGGTAACCATCCTCACAGCCTTATGAGGGGGCAGGGGCAATGGAGCAGGTCAGATTGACACTTCTGCAGGAGAGGTGTCACTTAGTATACTAATTAGCTGTGCACTGGTCATCTAATCAACAATCATAGCTGCATGCTACCTGCTCCCCTACTGTGATCAAGCTGTGTTCCTCAGTCAGACACATGTGCAGGAGAGGTGTTACTGTCAGTGGCACCCCTCCTGCACAGGTGTCAGTCTGACTCCTACACCTAGCATCAGCACAGCAGTGCAAGAAGTGAGCTTGCCACTATGGATGTGGATTAGCATAGCTGTGCTAAGGTATGTGGGGAGGTTCTTTCTCTGTCAGAGCTGGCTCTGCAGCGGGGCCCACTGGACGATTTACCAATTCCCCGGTGTGCCAGTCCGAGTTTGGTCCTGAGGATCAACAGTGGACAGAGGGCACCAGAGGCTGTGGGGGTGCCGCACCGGTGAGCAGTGATATAGTGGTATATTTTTTAACCTTTTGCCAGTCCTCTACAGTTCAGAAAAATGGTGGCCGCAGATGGTTGCCATTTTACTAAATTCACAATGTCCGAATTATTAAAAAAACCCCTGTATTCTGGAAATACAAAAATTTTGTAAAATTTAAGTAAAATTCAGTTCCACTCGAATAAATTAGCCCAACTTTAGTCAACTCCTTTTAGCCTTATTTTTGCCAATGCTGTAAAATCTTTTTAAGGCCATAGGTGTGGAATATTGTAGTTGAAATGATATTCTGCTGCGCTGCAAATGATTCTGAAAGTAAGATAGTGTCTTTATGCTGCATATGTAAACTCTTCTATAATTGAGGGTCACCTGCAAAACAAATTTGTGTTGCTTATATGAAATCTGAATCATAATCGACTACATGAGAAGACCATGAAGTGATGACGCAGTCATGGGGGCACTGAGGTTGCTTTCTATGCACTTAGTAACATTTCTCCTGTCTTGCATCTATTGCTCACGATGATAGACCATTAGTATCCTTTCAATGGTAACAAAGATGAGTTTTGCAGGTGTTTTAAATGCAATATACAAAATGCAGAGAGAGCCAAGAAAACCGAATGGCTATTAACTAAATAATCCAATTACAGCAATTGAGAATATTCTTCTTCCATTTGAAATATTGGCTACAGTATATGCTGTCCACTCAAAGTAAGAGCTTATTTGCTAAGATTCACATAGTACTGCATTTGGTTCTGCTGACGCTAATGTTATCCTTGGCTATAACAGAAACTGTTAAGTCCTAAATACTGCACATCCACATCCATGCCTTTTACAGTACTGAAATTGCAGACGGCTGTCATACAGTAGTCATCATTACCTAAAGTCCTCTAGATCTGAAAATATCTCTTACCATGCACCTGACAATATGTACTCCATAAATCTTATTGATATAAGTATTAGAAATATTTTTTTAGATTTGTTACAGAAGGCTTACATGTTACTGAGTCATAGCTATGTCTGATATTCTAGCTGGGCAAGGCATTTGGGCGCCATAGATGAGGATCCCGAGCAGTGGAGCCCTCTCTAAGAGCCAGAGTAGAGAACCACTGCCAAAAGTGTCTAGACTCAGGTGGATTAGTTGTGACCATATATTGTAATGTTGATGCATTTATTTGAATAGGAGTCTCATTCCTAACAAGGCGTAAGCCCACCTGGCAACAAGCATAGGAGGGTCGGGTCTTTTCAAAATGCCAGTATTTTTCTCCCCGACATCATCTGTAGGATTGCATAACTTTACTCAAATCTGTATGTGGGGGTCTTTAGAATAAAGAAGTATCAACTTTATGCCTAAGCCCATATGTGTTGAGAATGTCATTGACTCCAGCAATTTACATAACTCCCATTTCATTCAGTTTAAAGGGATTATTAAACATATGACTTAAAAAAAGAAAAAGCTGTGGATGTAAAGTAATGATTTACTGTATATATATATATATTCTGTGTTTTCAAGAACAGAAGGATTTTTAATTATATAGTTTACCACCCATTGCTTTGGTTACCGGTCACCTCTGCATTCTATACACAGTGAACAGTCTCCTAGGCAAGAAGCACATCACTTCCAGATTTTTTTCTGTAGAGTTTGTAATCGCTTATGTGAAGTTGGCCGGATCACTGGATCTGGCCAGTTTCTGTGCATCTGCCCATGCACTCCTCTGTTGTTGCAGACACAAAGCTGACTCTGCTACCAGCAATGGAGAACGCACAGTTCAGGATAGCAATGAAACCGTGCTATTGGTCAGGACTGTAAAATCAGCATCGCACAGCTCCCTGGCAAGCAGGAAGGCAGAGGAGCGCTGTGCTTCTGAAGATTAGACAAACCCTTTAATCACTGCCTCATTTGTACACAAACTTGACTATTAGGAACATTTTTCAATATTATATGCATTAATAATATATCAGGATAATGTCTTATTATGACATGTATTTAAAGGGGTTGTCAGGATCAGAAAGACGTTGCCTTTTTTTCTTCGAGTATCACAATCTTCCATGGCCTGCTTGGTATTGCAGCTCATCCTCCTTCAAGCTATCCTTTAAATTAATGTTTACAAAATATCCAATTAATTAAACAGCTACAGATAGAGAAATCCATGGTATCAAGCTTCATTTCCCTTCTCTCCCTTTCTGGCCTTGAGCTGAAGACTTAGATATTCTGGGACCATTTGCTATGCATGAGCTGCGTTACTATTCTAAAACCCTGTAGTAACATCCAATATGCCTAAATGTCCCAGCAGTTCAGCAGTTACACCTACAAGCTATGAGAAGGCAATGCCTAACTGGTGTATAAAATGGAAATAATTGTCTATAATATGAAAAAAATGTACGGCAAGTCAATTCATATTGAAAAGATAAAAATCGATTTTTAATTTCTCAAACTTGTCATTTTTTACAAAAGTGTGAATTGTTTGCTGAGATATAGCTCAGATGGAAGATGCATATAAGCAACATTGTAGCAAATCATTATCCAGTGGTGCTATTCCATTTTCTTATAGACGATGGGTTTCCAATATTTGTCAAAAGTCCAGGCGGATGAGTGTGAGTTATAGCAATAATCTGAAATCTGACCCGAAGTCGACCCTTTCGATTGGACTTGCTATGCTCACTTCTTGTTAAAGGATTCATCCATCTCGACTACCCGCAACTGTGACACAATTTTTGCACTATTTTATTCACTGACTTTCTCATAAATAGGGATATATTCACTTCTGTAACCTGTGATAACAACAGACGGCTGTCCAAGCTACCTGGAGAACATTGCTCCTCAGTGCATAAATCTGACAGGTATAAGTGTCTTTCTTGAAGGGGATGGGGTGGGACCAAATAAACTTAAACATTGTATAAAATGATAGGATTTTTTTTACCTCAGTTGAATGCAATTACCGTATTAAGAATTTAAAAGGGGGCAGTGACACCTTAGCAGTTACTTATTGCTAATATAAATTTTTCGTGTTAAACATGTGTTTTTTTTATTTTTGTGGTCCAGAAAATTCTAGAATGGGAGACTTTTGTAGACATGCTTTGGGTCTTGTGCGATATCCTGCCCACTGATGATGGATAATGACATGACAACTGTGGTATACCCTACTGCACACAACACAAGCGGAAAGGAGATGTGAACAATTAATAGGGGCTTTCCAGAGGATATTTTTTTTCCCAAAGGTTTTAGATTGATTTAAAAAAATGAAGTGATACTCATCCTCACAATTTCCTACAGTTCCATCTGGTTTATATTTTATGATCCTGTCTTGATACATAAAAATGGCAGGATATGCTAGCCCAACTAATCATTGGCTGAGACAGGTCACAACCGCTGCCAATGATTTGCTGAACAGCATTTCCTGCCACTTGCTGACACCATATTAACACTTCCTCTTTTGTCTACATCATTTTTCAGCTTGTGCTATGTCCCCTAGAGGTAGAGTCTATGGATATGTATTACAACACTACTATGTAAAGCACTATAGAATACAAACAGCAGCAACATTGCTATGTAAGGCACTATAGAATATAAACAGCAGCAACACTACTATGTAAGTCACTATCTAATATAATAATCATTCCCATAGTCCTATTTAGCAGCGGCTAAAGTCACTTCGACAATACATCAAATGCGTATTCTAATATGGTAGGTGTCATAAAAGAAGAGAAGTGATAAGGGATACAATTAAAAATTATGTATTTATTTATAAATAATTAAAATAATATATTTATACATGAGACACAAAAGGGAGGGGGGGGGGGATGAACCTCCAAATACAGGGGGAGATAGCCCAGCACAAATCCAACAAATAATGTAACTATAAATATTCTGATCTTAATATAGCGGAAGTCGTAATTACAACAATAAATAAATAAAGCGCACAGTGACAGTATATGTAAACGCAGGAGACAATTAATATCTAAATATGTTCCATTTTGCTGTATTCCCTAGGGATGAAGAGTCAGATGGGGGTATGCCCAGCAATGCAAAGCCTTATTGCTAATAGACTGGGGAGCAATGAACCACTATACCACCTATATACTGCCAAAGAAGCTAAAAGGTAAAAGGAATGAAAAGGATACACTGTAATAGATTGATTACCTGTTGTACAGCTGTTGATGTTGAAGCACCGTGTGATATGTGTGGAGTGCAGGTGCTGCTCCCCTGCACCCGACGAGCGCCGTTTCGCAATAGCTTCTTCTAGCGGCAGTGTCATTGCTCCTGCGCAAAAATACAAAAATGCAGATGGATGATATAAAACAGATACCATTTGCTGGCCGGTGCTGCGGGTGTCTCTGATTCCCAGCGGTGCTGCGGGTGTGTAAGGATCTGAATTGTGTACCTGTTTTGACTGGTCTTGCCCTTTGTTCTGCTGGATCTTGCCCCTTTCTAAGATGGAGTTAGTGGCTTCACGGGGGTCATCTTGTTTCCTATCTGATATTCCTTGTTTCCTGTCTGCTGTATATATGAAGGGACTCTTATACCTTGCTTGTGTATATGGTACTGCAGCGCCCCAGAGTCCTGGTCGTTGCAGTACTGTGGCTCCGCCACTATGGGGAGCTATGGTGCGTCCGATGGCACTGAAGGAGTTCATCTGATCAGGTATCACAGACACCAATACATTTCACAGCCGGGCCTCCGGGGGGAGCTAAGGGTGCTATTCATTAGGCCACTCCCCACCATAGTGGGTAAACTGGGGGTCAGGCAGGAAGTTAGATCAGAAAGCTGACTGGGTTGGAACCAGGCAACACCTTGTGGCAGAGGGTGTTGTAGGGGAAGATACAGTAGGGTCTCTGTCAGGGGTGGGATCCTGACAGAGGCTTGGCAACGAGAACGAACGTAACGGGACCGTGCCTGCTCCGGGTAGCGGCGGTGCCCAAGAAAGGATTAGAAGAGAGATAGATTGTGCTGAGTGAGAAACGGGATCACGCAAAGGAGAAATACCAGTAGGAGTCGTGCTGTAAGACCGAAGCAACATCCTACTGAGGCGCAATACCGGTGGCCGGAACGCCGAGGGAGTAGAACAACATTCAGCTTCAAGCAATACTCCAAACAGCGGCAGGACAGTCAGTCTCAGGCGGGCTGTCTAACTCAAATCACCTATGAAGTCTTGGGAGGCAATTGTGGGAGAGGGGCGTCTCTAGGGTCCCGGAAGAACTCCAGGCCTACCCGTCAAACGGGTGCCGTTCCTACCCGAACCTCAGGGAGGGACGGAGGATTAGCAGAACATCATCTAGTCGAGTTGTGAGGGAACATCAGAAACAGACACAACAGTTGTGGGGTACTTTCCGTAAGCACAGCAGGGAAGGACTACAACACATAGCGCTAGGGGGAAGGCACAGATTTCCTCCTGTGAAGAGAACTCTGGAAGTGTCATTGGACCGGCCGGACTTGCGCAGCCTGGTGAGCCGTATTCTGGATTGAGGACCCAGAGATCTTCAGTAAAGAGGTAAAGAGACTGCAACCTGGTGTCCTCGTTATTTATCGCGACCTGCACCCCACAACTGCACCGTTACAACACCACTTATTGCACCGGACGTCCCCCACTGACAGACAGGGCCACGGACCGGGCCTAGCCACCGTGACAACCCCAGGACTGAGATCCCAGAGGCCCGGCTCCGGGTACCCCTCGGCCCTGCGGCGGTGTGGGGGCGCTCCAACTTGGCGTCACGAACAGGATCTACTTAAGCCTGAAGAATCAGGTCATGTGTGCCTTGGAACTGTGATTTGTTGTGCTTGGACTGTACTTTATTGCAAAGACTGTGCTGTGCCATTTACCGCCAAAAGTTCCCGCCAAAACCGCCGCCATTGCAGCGCTGAGGAGAGGCGCAGGAGAAGAAGAGGGGCGTGGAGTGGGCGTAGACAAGCTAGAGAGCGCGAAGGGCAATGGCCGCCCAGTCTAAACATTTCCTGGTCCTGAGGACGTGTCCGTCAACGGCCGAGGTCCGCCTCCTGATCCTGTTTGGAGGGTGGAGACCATGGAGACGGGGCCGCCCACGAAAGAGACCGCGGGAAGAGGACATTGGAGAGAAGGCAAAGATGGCGGCACCAGGAATCCCACGTGGGACTGATCCGATCCGGCCTGAGGCTGCGCAGCCCGACACAGCCCCAGAGGCGCCAACGCTGCGGGGTCTGACCCTTACGGAGCCACCGGTGGGCCGACCCCCTTTGCCGCTGTCTGAGGAGTGTGTGGCTGCAGCCGAGGCCCGACAGCTAGCCCGCCGGCTGGAGGCTGATGCCCGCGTGCTTACTCGGCTAGGCCAGCCCACGGAGATCTTTTTGTCCCCAGTGTCCCCTGTTCCCTCCCGCCTGGCCGCGGCTGGAGGTACGCTACAGACGCCGGACCTGAAGATCTTGCCGGACGCCGAACATCTACGGCGTCTGATGGCAGCATGGTGGAGCCGGCCCCAGCCTGCAGCGTCGATTGACTTGGTCAGAGCTCCGGAGATCCCGCCGTCCCACTGGGGTGTAGTGGTCTCCTTCAACCCCCGATATGGACGCGGGGTTATCCAAGAAATCGGGAAGCCGCTACAAATCCACGTGGATCGGGAGGAACGTGTGCACCAGCCAACGAGAAGGGCCTCCCGGCGAGGGATTTTATCGCTGCTTGGACCGGAACTGCTTCCTGGCTCACCAGTGCGATCCGTTGGCCTGGTAAGGCCAGATCGGAGACCACCACAGTAAGATTTTACTGTACTTTCTTACTTGTAAATAGTTACTGTTTTATTGCTTTTATGTTGCTGCTAAAACCCGTCCAGGGTTAACTCTAAAAGGGATCTCTTTGTTGACCCGGGACCCCTATTGTTTTTGGTTATTTTCTATTTTTTCTATGTTATTTAAAAACTGCTGAAGTCATGAACAGTGCATGATCCGAACTTCTTGTACATAGTTTGCACCTTATTAAAGGCGCTCCCTACTGGTTTTACTTAAAGAAGGACTCTTTGCGAAGATACCGCACTGGAACCTTTGCTGAGTATGGACTGGTAGCTTGAGAAAATACGCTACCTCACAGAGACTTGGTCCTCTCTTAAAGGGGATGTTCATTTGCCGCATTTCGATAGAAATATTGCTTAAGACAAGTAGCAATAATGTTGATGAGAGAAAAGTGATGATAATGTTGTACGAGAAAGTTATATGTGTTTAATTAGTTAAATGTGAAGAAATACTGATGATGTGCTCTGAGAAGTAAAAAGGTGAAAGGTAGAAGAAGGATGCAGTGGACCCGTAGGGATAGACGTGGAGTCCAGCATGCATGATAGAAAGAAAGATAATGAGAAGGCTTAATGTTCAGAAGAAAATGCTTGATAATGTTGATAGATAGTTAGGATAGAAGGTAAACCCTGAGTCCTCATAGGAGTCATGTAGAGATGGCTCAGTGCTCTTAAACTGAAAGTAATGTTATGTTCTATACTGTGTATAGTAGTTGAAAAGGCAGTAGGCCCTGGCTGAACGGGGCGGTCCTGTAACAGAAAGGAGAGGCAGTAGGTCTGGTGCCGATAGGACAGGCGGTCCTGCAGATTTAAAGAAGGAGAATGAAAAAGTTAAAATACCTTATAATGTGATTATAGGAAGGTCTTTAGTGGACTAAGAGTGTATGTCCTTAAAGGCAAGGTTAAATTATTGTTCAACAATTTTTGCACTTAGTAGAATACCCGGTTGGGTAAGGAAAGTTAATTATAGCATGTTGCTGTGATATTTAACCATGTTTTGTAACGTTCAAGTGTCCTCACCTCCCATAAAGGGAAGCTTGTTCAAGAATACTTATTGTTATTGCACTCAACCAAACTGTATGTCTTTTTGCTAAACTTGTATTGTTGTTTTCTTCCCAGTCCCGGAGTACTGTGTTTAACCAGGGGGGAGTGCAGCGCCCCAGAGTCCTGGTCGTTGCAGTACTGTGGCTCCGCCACTATGGGGAGCTATGGTGCGTCCGATGGCACTGAAGGAGTTCATCTGATCAGGTATCACAGACACCAATACATTTCACAGCCGGGCCTCCGGGGGGAGCTAAGGGTGCTATTCATTAGGCCACTCCCCACCATAGTGGGTAAACTGGGGGTCAGGCAGGAAGTTAGATCAGAAAGCTGACTGGGTTGGAACCAGGCAACACCTTGTGGCAGAGGGTGTTGTAGGGGAAGATACAGTAGGGTCTCTGTCAGGGGTGGGATCCTGACAGAGGCTTGGCAACGAGAACGAACGTAACGGGACCGTGCCTGCTCCGGGTAGTGGCGGTGCCCAAGAAAGGATTAGAAGAGAGATAGATTGTGCTGAGTGAGAAACGGGATCACGCAAAGGAGAAATACCAGTAGGAGTCGTGCTGTAAGACCGAAGCAACATCCTACTGAGGCGCAATACCGGTGGCTGGAACGCCGAGGGAGTAGAACAACATTCAGCTTCAAGCAATACTCCAAACAGCGGCAGGACAGTCAGTCTCAGGCGGGCTGTCTAACTCAAATCACCTATGAAGTCTTGGGAGGCAATTGTGGGAGAGGGGCGTCTCTAGGGTCCCGGAAGAACTCCAGGCCTACCCGTCAAACGGGTGCCGTTCCTACCCGAACCTCAGGGAGGGACGGAGGATTAGCAGAACATCATCTAGTCGAGTTGTGAGGGAACATCAGAAACAGACACAACAGTTGTGGGGTACTTTCCGTAAGCACAGCAGGGAAGGACTACAACACATAGCGCTAGGGGGAAGGCACAGATTTCCTCCTGTGAAGAGAACTCTGGAAGTGTCATTGGACCGGCCGGACTTGCGCAGCCTGGTGAGCCGTATTCTGGATTGAGGACCCAGAGATCTTCAGTAAAGAGGTAAAGAGACTGCAACCTGGTGTCCTCGTTATTTATCGCGACCTGCACCCCACAACTGCACCGTTACAACACCACTTATTGCACCGGACGTCCCCCACTGACAGACAGGGCCACGGACCGGGTCTAGCCACCGTGACAACCCCAGGACTGAGATCCCAGAGGCCCGGCTCCGGGTACCCCTCGGCCCTGCGGCGGTGTGGGGGCGCTTCAGTACTTCACCTGCTGCCAAGCTAGAAGGACTTGTATCTTGCCTGCCTCTTCTGTTCATCGGGATACCCCGTTTGCTACCGGTGTGCCTCCCATCTGAAAGACTTTATTTCTCTGGATCTGCTCTGCACTCACCTCCGCTGCGAACTGATCTCCGCTAGGAGCCCAGTCCGAGCTCCGGACCTCTGGATCCTGCATTCCCGGGCTTGAACTCTCATCATCGGTCTGTACTGACAACACCCTTATATTCCTGAATCTGCATATGTCTGCTGCTTGATTCTTAGAGCCTCTGTTTTAAAACAATAACACAATAAAAATAATAATCTTGAACCAGGAGGCAGAGGTCCAAGTGGAGGAGGTGGAGATGAACAAGGCAGTGTAGGTGGAAGAGGCAGTGGAGGTAGCCAACACTATCTTTTTTTTAGGGAAATTAATTAAAACAATAGCATAGAATAAAAAAAAAAAAAAATTACAATCTTGAACAATGAGATGGAGGTCCAAGTGAAGGTTTAGGAGGAGGTGGAAGGGGACATGGATGTATAGATGGGCACAGGTAGCCAGTGCTGTTTTTGGTTTTTATTGTTTTTATTTTTTAGGGAAATGACTTAAAACAATAACATAACATTAAAAATTAAAAAATTACAATCTTGGACCAGTAGGCGGAGATCCAAGTAGAGGTTGAGGAAGCGGTGGAAGTGGACGTGGTGTAGCTGGAAGAAGCAGAAGAGGAGGTAGCCAACACTAGTTTTTATTTTTTTTAAATTTGAGGAGACCCCAAAACATTGGGAATGGCAAATATGATGAACAAACTGCGGTGGAGTATAACAATGTTTGGGTGCGGCTGGTATAGTTCTCTAGTCAGCCAAAGCCAATTTCTCTGGGATCCACGCCAGGTTCATTTTAATAAATGTGTGCTAGCCCATGTGGGCTGTAGAGAGGTGGTTATCAGAATAAAGATACAAAAAGCATAAATATTTAATCTTAGCCAGGAGCATAACTATAATTACTCCTCTCGATCTACACCAAAAATCAAGAAAAAATAGTGGACAATTGTATACTTTCTACCAAAAAATGAGTACAAAGTACCCACAGACCACCATACTACACAAAATAAAATCAATAAAGTTTATTGAACAGATATTTAAAAAGACATTACATAATACTGTATAGAGATATAGAAAAAAGGACTCAGTCTAAATTTCCCAACTAAGCAGCAAATATTAACACAGTGTTGAACATTGTTGATGACAGGTATATCACAGTGCTAAAGCTCATACGAAATCCTTTAAGGCAGATAACCATTATATTATGCCCGGATAGATAAAGCTAAAAATACCACAAATATTCACTATAGTGCTTACCCATCATCAAATGCCGCTGTGGGACCGCCCCGACGCGCGTTTCGCAACTCACGTGCTTTCTCAAGGGGAGTGTCTTACAATCTTGGACCAGTAGGCGGAGATCCAAGTAGAGGTTGAGGAAGCGGTGGAAGTGGACGTGATGTAGCTGGAAGAAGCAGAAGAGGAGGTAGCCAACACTAGTTTTTATTTTTTTTAAATTTGAGGAGACCCCAAAACATTGGGAATGGCAAATATGATGAACAAACTGCGGTGGAGTATAACAATGTTTGGGTGCGGCTGGTATAGTTCTCTAGTCAGCCAAAGCCAATTTCTCTGGGATCCACGCCAGGTTCATTTTAATAAATGTGTGCTAGCCCATGTGGGCTGTAGAGAGGTGGTTATGCCTGACCGTGATCACACCATCTGCAATGCTAGACTTACATTCCGACAGTACACTTGCCGCAGGGCAGGCCGGCGCACCTCAAAGGCGCAAGGGACAAGCTCAGGCCATGTGTCCAATTTGAAGATCCAGAAGTTAAATGGGGCAGACTTATCACTCAGTATGTGGAGACATGTGGACACGTACTCTACCACCATGTTGTTGAAACGCTGAATCCTTCTAATACGGACTGTATCAGATGATGGTGTCAGATGTTGTGGCATGTTGAGGAAGGTTTTCCACATTTTGGCCATGCTAACCCTCCATTCTGAGGTGGTGGTGCGTTGGCAACTTCCTCCTCCTCTGTCTTTATTTTCCATTGAACCCCTGGGAGCGCCATCAATAGTGCTTCTACCAGTGTGTGTTTGTATTCCCGCATTTTACAACCCGGCTCCAGTGATGGAAATTAGGATGGTATGGCCAACCACTAATCAGCAGTGGCTACAATTTGGGCAACTCAATGGTCATTGCGCAAGCACAACAGCATGTGCTTCAGTCTGCTCAGAGACAATGACAAGCTGTCCTTGGTGGGAAATGTATCATCTGAGTCCTCTGTAACCCCCTAGAAACGGCTCAAGTGATGCCTGTGAGCTGCTTTGAGTGCCATCCTGCTGTAAACACTCCTCCTCCTTCTCCAAAACTGTCCCCTGGCTGGAGAGTTGTATAACTGATGACTGCAGGAACTCACCCTTCGAGCCATGTGTGAATGACTAGCCTGATAATGGTGTGACTTGTCCTTGTTCCTCCTCCTTTTCCTCCTGTGCCACTACCTCATCCATCATCGCCTGAAGCGTTTTTTCAAGAAGACATAGAAGTGGGATAGTAACACTGATGGTGGCATCATCAGGACTGGCCATGTTGGTGGAGTACTCAAAAAACGCAACATGGCACACACGTCCCGCATGGAGGCCCACTCATTGATGGTGAAGTGGTGTTCCACAGAGCGACTCACCTGTGCATGCTGCAGCTGAAACTCCACTATTGTCTGCTGCTACTTGCACAGTCTCTCCAGCATATGCAAGAGGGATTTCCACCATGTGGCTACTTTGCAAATGAGGCGGTGAGCATGAAGACAGAAGTGACACTGCAGGCAGACAGGCGTGCAGCAGTAGGGTGAGAATGGCGAAAGTGCCTCACAGGTGGCATTCGCTTTCAGCAGCAGCTCTGACATATCTGTGCAATTTTTAAGGAACCACCAAATTCAACACATGCATCAGGCAAGGGATGTGCATCAAACCAGCTAGGCCCAGAGCTGCCGCCACTACATTTACTCAGTGGGCAGTTAGGGAGATATAACGTCCCTGCCTGTGCTTACTAGTCCACGTTTCAGTGGTTAGGAGGACCTTGCCACTGATTGAGTTGTGCAATGCACACGTGATTTTGTCTGCAACATGTGTGTGCAAGGCAGAGATGGCTTGCCTGGAAAAGTAGAGGAAGCTGGGAACCACGTACTGTCAGACAGCCACCGCCATCATTTTTTTAAAACTGTTGGTCTCCAACAGCCAGCATGGCAGCATTTCAAAGGCCAGGGCTCGTGGGTGGGTAGTCGGGGACTTTCTCATTCTCTCCAGTGTTGGGTAGATGGACAGCTGAACTCTTCCATGGGGCAGTGTGTAGATACTCAGTGACAATGCTGGTGGTGGTGCTGTCACATCCTCTCTTTGTGGTGAGCCAGATGGCCCTTTTGATTGGTAGTGGGAGGAAGAGGCTGAGATCAGAGCAGAAGAGGGAGCAGGAGCCTCAGATCTTTCCTGGTTTTTCAGGCGTGTATTCCATTGAAGCTCGTGCTTTGAATTCAGATGCATTTGCAGCGCCCCAGAGTCCTGGTCGTTGCAGTAATGTCATTCTTCCACCAGGGGGAGTGATAGTACGTCTGATGGCAATAAAGGAGATCTTCCTACCAGGTATCACAAACCATACACCACACTTCACACTCCAGTCCACCAGGGGGAGCCTTGCTCCTATCTACTAGGGCACTGCTCACAGAAGGGTAAAACTGGTGAGCTGGATAGAAAGTTAGAGAGAAGCTGACTGGGCTTTGCCCAGGCAACACCTGTCAGGCAGACAGGGAGAAAAGGAGGAACATCGGAGCTGCAGACAGAGGGTCCCTGACAGGGGTGGGATCCTGTCAGAGGCCTAGATAACTAGAAGGCTACGGAGCTGTGCCTGCCCCACGTGCGGCAGCATCCTAAGAAAGGACACGAAGAGAATTGTGTTGTAGAGGGTGAGAAAGGAAGTTATAGCACAAGGAGATAACACCAGAAGGAGTTCTGCCCTGAAATAGGCTGCCTCCTTCTGAGGCGCGTAGCCGGTGGCCGGAACACCGAGGGAGCAACCGTCTCCAAGCCTTGCTCCAGAGACTGGCAGGACATTCAATCCAAGTTGGCTGTCCGACCTTAATACCTAGGAGACACGGTCGTAACTTGTGGGGATAGGGGCATCTCTAGGGTCCCTGTAAAAAGCCTCAGGCCATCAGTCATACAGGTTTGTCCTATCCATACCATCTGGGGGACAGAGAGGAAGACATAACATCTAGAACATCTACAAGAGTTGTGAGGACCTTACCGAGAAGCTCAGCAGGGAGGTACTACCACACACAGGCGCTAGAGGAAGGCTACTGATTTCCACCTGGAGAAGGGGACTCTGGATTTGCCTTCAGACCGGCCAGACTCTGCCTACCCTGTGGTCCGTATTCTGGACTGTGGATGCTGAAGTCTTCAGTAAAGGTAAAGAGACTGCGCCCTTGTGTCCTCGTTATTTACTGCGTATTACATCATCTATCATCTCCATCTACTCTTCTGGGAAGCCCTGGGGACACACTTCACCTGTGGGAAGGTATACCATCTAGCTGCCAAAACATCACCCCAGCGGACCCCTTAATGCAGCGTCGGTCACCCTGACCGAATACCACAGGTGGCGCCACGAACTACCCCTTTAAAGACCTTTCCCAAAACCATAAAAACTCTTTCCTTTATTGGACATCACTCAAAGGGCCAAGGACCGGGTCGGGCCACCGTGACATCCCCCGAACCGAAGGACCCGGTACGGAGTACCCCATTGCCCTTACGTGGGGGGGCGCTCCACATTGTCATGCAGGTGGTGCTCAGGTTAACAACATTTATGCCTCCTTTCAGGCTCTGATGGCACAGCATGAAAATCACCTGTCTCTTGTCATCAGCACATTGCCTGAAGAGATTCCACACCAGGGAGCTCCTTTGAGCTTGCTTTGGTGTGCTCAGTTCTTTGGTGCTGTGCGCAATATCAGCTGACGTAATGGCTATGGGCTGGTTGCTGTGCTTTTGCAACCTGCTCCCTCTTTTGCTATGTGCTCCTCTTCCTCTGAACTGTGCACTTCACAAGGATGGCATTTACTTCATGTGGGGTATAGGACTTCATCATCCCCAGCATCATCTGCCACCTACTCCTTACCCCTGCCCTCCTTGCTGGTCTGCATACTGAAGATAGACGCAGCAGTTGGTACCTGTGTTTTGTCATCAGCATCAGAGATGAGCTGAAGTGGTCCGCTGCGCTGACAGTGTGTTCTAGCCCTCCATGTACTCAGCCTCCAGCTGATGGTTGGGCATCAGTGCACTCAATCTCTTCTACTTGTAGGTCAGGGCCAGGTGGATGACCCATGGAACCCCAGCCAGCAGAGTCATCAAAAAGCAGAAGTGATTGCTCCTTGACTTGCGACTCAGACTGCTTGGCTGATTTGCAAGGGGGTGAGGTGGAAACCAGATGCCCAAGGTGCCAACTCTGCGCTTTCAGCAGTGGAACAAGTGGAAGACAATGCAAAGGAAATGCAGGCACTCTCAGCCAACCAATCTAAAACTGCCTCAACATGTTCTGGCCACACAATTCATCCAGTGGTACTCAGGCCTACAAAATTGCGCAGCATATCCTATCACCGGTGTGCACCAGAGGAATGTGTTTTATTATGGTTCGTAGCAAGCACAGAACACCATGTCCTCTCCTTGCAGCAGCTATTCCACCACTAGAAGTGCCACAGCCATGTTCACATCTATGATTTGATGTTCTCCTCATTTTTTGCATCCAAAAAAAGTGCACAGTAGAGAAGAGTGTGCACATCAGATTATTAGTGTACATTGTGCCATGCTGTATTACTGGTATTCTGCACCAGGCTTTGTTAGGTGGGTGTGCACCAGGCTACATTATGGGTACTCTGCACCAGGCTGAATTAGGTCACTGAGCACCAAGCTGTATTACGGGTTCTCTGAGCCAACCTGTAATAGGTCACTGACCATCAGGCTATATTTGGGTACTTTGCACTAGACTGTATAAGGTCGCTGTGCACCAGGCTACATTACGGGTACTATGCAGCAACTGGTATTCTGCACCTGGCTATATTACATCACTGAACATCAGGCTGTATTAGGTCACTGTGTGTGACACCCCAGGGTCCTGGTCGTCACAGTGGCATTATTTTCCTTGCGGGAGAGTGATGTCACTCTTGGAAGCGATGAAAGACCTCTTTTATCAGGTAATCACATACGCACAACACTTTCATACTCCAGGCCAGAAGGGGGAGCTCTGAACCCAGATTAACGGGAACTTTCCTGATATATTCTGGCTTTAGGCAAAGTCAGTAGGCAGTCTGTCAGAGGACAGAGGAGAGTGCAGTCAGACAGCGAGTGTCAGCAGGACTGAAGGGGCCGTGCAGCCAGAGTTGCTACAGCTCCTAGAGAAAGAGAATTAAGAAGGAAAGGACAGCTTGTGGAAAGTGTGCAGGAGAGAAAAGGCACAGGAGACTGCCACCAGGGGAGCAGAGCAGTGATTTGGCTACCTCCCTGGCTGAGTGCAGATTCAGGTAGCCGGAAGACCGAGGCTGTGTCGGACTCTAAGAGACAAAGCTGAAATTGGCAGGACAGCTGAACTTTAAGTTACCTGTCCATCTTTACACCCAGGAGGCACAGTGACACATAGGTGTTGTGAATTTGCTTTTTGCTCCCTCTAGTGGTTACTAGTTTTTTGACTCTGGTTTTTCTGTCATTCCTTTTATCCGCACCTGGGTCGTTAGTTAGGGGTGTTGCTATATAAGCTCCCTGGACCTTCAGTTCTATGCCTGGCAACGTAGTTATCAGAGCTAGTCTGCTGTGCTCTTGTCTACTTATCCTGGTTCCAGTTATATCAGCTAAGTCTGCCTTTTGCTTTTTGCTATTTGTTTTGGTTTTGTATTTTTGTCCAGCTTGTTCCAAATCTATATCCTGACCTTTGCTGAAAGCTCTAGGGGGCTGGTGTTCTCCCCCCGGACCGTTAGACGGTTCGGGGGTTCTTGAATTTCCAGTGTGGATTTTGATAGGGTTTTTGTTGACCATATAAGTTACCTTTCTTTATTCTGCTATCAGTAAGCGGGCCTCTCTGTGCTAAACCTGGTTCATTTCTGTGTTTGTCATTTCCTCTTACCTCACCGTCATTATTTGTGGGGGGCTTCTATCCAGCTTTGGGGTCCCCTTCTCTGGAGGCAAGAAAGGTCTTTGTTTTCCTCTACTAGGGGTAGCTAGATTCTCCGGCTGGCGCGTGTCATCTAGAATCAACGTAGGAATGATCCCTGGCTACTTCTAGTGTTGGCGTTAGGAGTAGATATATGGTCAACCCAGTTACCACTGCCCTATGAGCTGGATTTTTGTATTCTGCAGACTTCCACGTTCCTCTGAGACCCTCGCCATTGGGGTCATAACAGTTTGCCAGGCCAGTATTAAATGTTTAATGCATTGCAGAAGAGGGATTATAAGAAAGAAGATTCTGAGTTTTTTTTTTTCTTTTTCCCCTTTACCTCAGAGTGGCTATGCTTGCTGCAGACATGAATGTCCAGACCTTGATTACAAGTGTGGACCAGCTGGCTACTCGTGTGCAGGGCATACAAGACTATGTTATCAGAAATCCTAGGTCAGAACCTAAAACACCGATTCCTGAACTGTTTTCCGGAGACAGGTTTAAGTTTAGGAATTTCGTGAATAATTGTAAATTGTTTTTGTCCCTGAGACCCTGTTCATCTGGAGATTCTGCTCAGCAAGTAAAAATTGTTATGTCGTTCTTACGGGGCGACCCTCAGGATTGGGCTTTTTCGCTGGCGCCAGGAGATCCGGCATTGGCTGATCTTGATGCGTTTTTTCTGGCGCTCGGTTTACTTTATGAGGAACCCAATCTTGAGATTCAGGCAGAAAAGGCCTTGCTGGCTATGTCTCAGGGGCAGGACGAGGCTGAAGTGTATTGCCAAAAATTTCGGAAATGGTCCGTGCTGACACATTGGAACGAGTGTGCACTGGCCGCTAATTTTAGAAATGGCCTTTCTGAAGCCATTAAGAATGTTATGGTGGGTTTTCCCATTCCCACAGGTCTGAATGATACTATGGCACTGGCTATTCAAATTGACCGGCGGTTGCGGGAGCGCAAAACCGCAAATTCCCTCATGGTGTTGTCTGAACAGACACCTAATTCGGTGCAATGTGATAGAAAAACCGCAAATTCCCTCATGGTGTTGTCTGAACAGACACCTGATTTAATGCAATGTGATAGAATCCTGACTAGAAATGAGCGGAAAATTCATAGACGCCGGAATGGCTTGTGCTACTACTGTGGTGATTCTTCACATGTTATCTCAGCATGCTCTAAACGTATAGCTAAGGTTGTTAGTCCTGTCACCGTTGGTAATTTGCAACCTAAATTTATTCTGTCTGTAACTTTGATTTGCTCACTGTCATCTTATCCTGTCATGGCGTTTGTAGATTCAGGTGCTGCCCTGAGTCTCATGGATCTCTCATTTGCTAAGCGCTGTGGTTTTACTCTTGAACCATTAGAAAATCCTATTCCTCTTAGGGGTATTGATGCTACACCATTGGCAGCAAATAAACCGCAGTATTGGACTCAGGTTACCATGTGCATGACTCCTGAACACCGCGAGGTGATACGTTTCCTGGTTTTACATAAAATGCATGATTTGGTTGTTTTAGGGCTGCCATGGTTACAGACCCATAATCCAGTCCTGGACTGGAAGGCTATGTCAGTCTCAAGTTGGGGCTGTCGTGGTATTCATGGGGATTCCCTGCCTGTGTCTATTGCTTCTTCTACGCCTTCGGAAGTTCCGGAGTATTTGTCTGATTATCAGGATGTCTTTAGTGAGTCTGAGTCCAGTGCACTGCCTCCTCATAGGGACTGTGACTGTGCTATAGATTTGATCCCAGGCAGTAAATTTCCTAAGGGAAGACTGTTTAATCTGTCGGTACCTGAACATACCGCTATGCGTTCATATATCAAGGAGTCTCTGGAGAAAGGACATATTCGTCCGTCTTCTTCCCCTCTTGGTGCGGGATTCTTTTTTGTGGCAAAAAAGGACGGATCTTTGAGACCTTGTATTGATTATCGGCTTTTAAATAAGATCACTGTCAAATTTCAGTATCCTTTACCGCTGTTGTCTGACTTGTTTGCCCGGATTAAGGGTGCCAAGTGGTTCACCAAGATAGACCTTCGTGGTGCGTACAACCTTGTGCGCATTAAGCAAGGTGATGAATGGAAAACCGCATTCAATACGCCCGAAGGTCATTTTGAGTACTTGGTGATGCCTTTTGGGCTCTCCAATGCGCCTTCAGTTTTTCAGTCCTTTATGCATGACATTTTCCGGAAGTATCTGGATAAATTTTTGATTGTTTATCTGGATGATATTTTGGTTTTTTCTGATGATTGGGATTCGCATGTGGAGCAGGTCAGGTTGGTCTTTAAAATTTTGCGTGAAAATTCTTTGTTTGTCAAGGGCTCAAAGTGTCTCTTTGGTGTACAGAAGGTTCCCTTTTTGGGGTTCATTTTTTCCCCTTCTGCTGTGGAGATGGACCCAGTCAAGGTCCGAGCTATTCTTGATTGGACTCAGCCCTCGTCAGTTAAGAGTCTTCAGAAGTTCTTGGGCTTCGCTAACTTCTACCGTCGTTTTATCGCTAATTTTTCTAGCATTGTGAAACCTTTGACGGATATGACCAAGAAGGGCTCCGATGTAGCTAACTGGGCTCCTGCTGCCGTGGAGGCTTTCCAGGAGTTGAAACGCCGGTTTACTTCGGCGCCTGTTTTGTGCCAACCTGACGTCTCACTTCCCTTTCAGGTTGAGGTGGATGCTTCGGAGATTGGGGCAGGGGCCGTTTTGTCGCAGAGAGGCCCTGGTTGCTCTGTTATGAAACCTTGTGCCTTTTTCTCTAGGAAGTTTTCGCCTGCCGAGCGAAATTATGATGTGGGCAATCGGGAGTTGTTGGCCATGAAATGGGCATTTGAGGAGTGGCGTCATTGGCTCGAGGGTGCTAAGCATCGTGTGGTGGTCTTGACTGATCACAAAAATCTGATGTATCTCGAGTCTGCTAAACGCCTTAATCCGAGACAGGCCCGCTGGTCATTGTTTTTCTCCCGCTTTGATTTTGTTGTCTCGTATTTACCAGGTTCAAAGAATGTGAAGGCCGATGCTCTTTCTAGGAGCTTTGTGCCTGATGCTCCTGGAGTCGCTGATCCTGTTGGTATTCTTAAAGATGGAGTTATCTTGTCAGCTATTTCTCCGGATCTGCGACGTGTGTTGCAGAGATTTCAGGCTGATAGGCCTGAGTCTTGTCCACCTGACAGACTGTTTGTCCCGGATAAGTGGACCAGCAGAGTCATTTCCGAGGTTCATTCCTCGGTGTTGGCAGGTCACCCGGGAATTTTTGGCACCAGAGATCTGGTGGCCAGGTCCTTTTGGTGGCCTTCCTTGTCAAGGGATGTGCGGTCATTTGTGCAGTCCTGTGGGACTTGTGCTCGAGCTAAGCCTTGCTGTTCTCGTGCCAGCGGTTTGCTCTTGCCCTTGCCTGTCCCGAAGAGACCTTGGACACATATCTCCATGGATTTCATTTCTGATCTTCCGCTATCTCAGGGCATGTCCGTTATCTGGGTGATATGTGATCGCTTCTCCAAGATGGTCCATTTGGTTCCTTTGCCTAAGCTGCCTTCCTCTTCCGATCTGGTTCCTGTGTTTTTCCAGAACGTGGTTCGTTTGCACGGCATCCCTGAGAATATTGTGTCAGACAGAGGATCCCAGTTCGTTTCCAGGTTCTGGCGATCCTTTTGTAGTAGGATGGGCATTGATTTGTCGTTTTCGTCTGCTTTCCATCCTCAGACTAATGGGCAGACGGAGCGAACCAATCAGACTTTGGAGGCTTATTTGAGGTGTTTTGTCTCTGCTGATCAGGACGATTGGGTGACATTCTTGCCGTTGGCTGAGTTTGCCCTTAATAATCGGGCTAGTTCCGCCACCTTGGTTTCGCCTTTTTTCTGCAACTCTGGTTTCCATCCTCGCTTTTCTTCGGGTCATGTGGAGCCTTCTGACTGTCCTGGGGTGGATTCTGTGGTGGATAGGTTGCAGCAGATCTGGAATCATGTGGTGGACAACTTGAAGTTGTCACAGGAGAAGGCTCAGCGCTTTGCCAACCGCCGCCGCGGTGTGGGTCCCCGACTACGCGTTGGGGATTTGGTATGGCTTTCTTCCCGCTTTGTTCCTATGAAGGTCTCCTCTCCCAAATTTAAACCTCGTTTTATTGGGCCTTACAAGATATTGGAAATCCTTAATCCTGTATCTTTTCGTCTGGATCTTCCTGTGTCGTTTGCTATTCACAATGTATTTCATAGGTCCTTGTTGCGGCGGTACATTGTGCCTGTAGTTCCTTCTGCTGAGCCTCCTGCTCCGGTGTTGGTTGAGGGCGAGGTGGAGTACGTGGTGGAGAAGATCTTGGATTCTCGCCTCTCCAGGCGGAGGCTTCAGTACCTGGTCAAGTGGAAGGGCTATGGTCAGGAGGATAATTCCTGGGTGGTCGCCTCTGATGTTCATGCGGCCGATTTAGTTCGTGCCTTTCATGCCGCTCATCCTGATCGCCCTGGTGGTCGTGGTGAGGGTTCGGTGACCCCTCACTAAGGGGGGGGTACTGTTGTGAATTTGCTTTTTGCTCCCTCTAGTGGTTACTAGTTTTTTGACTCTGGTTTTTCTGTCTTTCCTTTTATCCGCACCTGGGTCGTTAGTTAGGGGTGTTGCTATATAAGCTCCCTGGACCTTCAGTTCTATGCCTGGCAACGTAGTTATCAGAGCTAGTCTGCTGTGCTCTTGTCTACTTATCCTGGTTCCAGTTATATCAGCTAAGTCTGCCTTTTGCTTTTTGCTATTTGTTTTGGTTTTGTATTTTTGTCCAGCTTGTTCCAAATCTATATCCTGACCTTTGCTGAAAGCTCTAGGGGGCTGGTGTTCTCCCCCCGGACCGTTAGACGGTTCGGGGGTTCTTGAATTTCCAGTGTGGATTTTGATAGGGTTTTTGTTGACCATATAAGTTACCTTTCTTTATTCTGCTATCAGTAAGCGGGCCTCTCTGTGCTAAACCTGGTTCATTTCTGTGTTTGTCATTTCCTCTTACCTCACCGTCATTATTTGTGGGGGGCTTCTATCCAGCTTTGGGGTCCCCTTCTCTGGAGGCAAGAAAGGTCTTTGTTTTCCTCTACTAGGGGTAGCTAGATTCTCCGGCTGGCGCGTGTCATCTAGAATCAACGTAGGAATGATCCCTGGCTACTTCTAGTGTTGGCGTTAGGAGTAGATATATGGTCAACCCAGTTACCACTGCCCTATGAGCTGGATTTTTGTATTCTGCAGACTTCCACGTTCCTCTGAGACCCTCGCCATTGGGGTCATAACACATAGGGCCCGGGTCGTGATAGAGACCCTGTAAAAAGGCTCGAGTCACCTGCCATACAGGTTTGTGTCCTAACGTATATGGGGGACAGTGAGGAACTGTGAGGACCTTATCAGAAGCCATAGGCAGTAAGGGACTATAACACCACAGCGCTTTGAGGAAGGCTTTCATCTCCACCTGGTAAAGGGGACTCTGGAATCACTTCCAAGCCAGCCGGACCCTGCCTGTACCTGTGATCTGGTGCCCTGGACTGTGGTTGCCTGAAGCTACAGTAAACCAGGTAAAGAGACCGCAAACCTGTGTCCTCCTTTTCTTACTTTACTACTCACCATCTTCACCTATACACCAGGAGCCCTGGGGACCTACTTCACCTGTGGGAAGTTATACCATCTAGCTGCCATAACATCACCCCAGAGGACCCCTTTCAGCAGCGTCGGTCCCTACTGACTGAATACCACAAGTGGTACTGACTGAATACCACAAGTGGTGTCACGAACACAAACTTTAATCAATTTCCTTTTACATGAGCGCCCAGGGCCATGGACCGGGTCACTGCCACCGTGACTCATCCCTTTAAGTAGCGGACCCAGTACTGAGTACACCTCGGCCCTGGCGGAAGACTCAGTTGCACCAAGCTACATTACTGGTACTCTGCCCTAGGCTGTATTAGGTCACTGTGCACCAGGCTGTATTACAAGTACCCTGCACCAGGTTGTGTTAGGTCACTGTGTACCAGACTTTATTATCTCCCTGTGCACCAGATTGTATTATTGGTACCCTGCACAGGCTGTATGAGGTCACTTTGCACCAGTCTATATTACATACAGGTACTATGCACTAGGCTGTATTATGGGTACACTGCACCAGGCTGTATTAAGTTACTGCGCACCAGTCGGTATGAGGTCACTGGGCACTAGGCTGTAATATGGTACTCTACTCATGGCTGTATTAGGTCACTGTGCACCAGGCTTTATTAGGTCACTGTGCCTCAGACTGTATTCTGGGTACTGTGCACCAGACTGCATTTGGGTACTGTGCACCAGACTGTATTTGGGTACTGTGCACCAGGCTGTGTTAGGTCACTGCGCACCAGGCAGTATTACAGATGCTCTGCACCAGGCTGTATTACGGGTACTCTGCACCAGGACGTATTAGGTCACTGTACACAAGGCTATATTACGGGTACTCTACTCATGGCTGTATTAGGTCACTGTGCACCAGGCAATATAGGGTCACTGTGCACCAGGCTGTATTAGGTCACTGTGCACCAGGCTGTATTACGGGTGCTCTTTACCAGGCTGTATTAGGCTACTGTGCACCAGGCTGTATTATGTCACTGTGCGCCAGGCTGTAATATAGGTACTCTGCATCAGGCTGGCTGTATTAGGTCAATCTGCACCAGGCTCTGTTATGGCACTCTGCACTAGGCTTTGTTGGGGTACCTAGCTGAGAATAAAGTGGTGGTGACACCAATGATCCGGCATTTTTACACGCCGGGTCACGTGGTGCCCCGGTCAGTCACAGCCATACCAATACTCCATAAGTGCCTTCAGCCTAAAAGCTTGTTGATTGACTGTGCTGCAGCCTTTTGGCAAACTTTATTTGGCATCCGAACCCAAACAGTACAAAGGACTTTTGGGAAAAAAATCTGTGTTCAGAGCTCAGCATCGGAGCCAAACACTGAACTGTAAAGTTTGGGTTCGCTCATCTCTCGTCCTGACAAATTCTGGATTGATGGCAACTATGACTTTGGAATGATTATGGAGCGCCCGCTAGGGCCGTGGGGTACTCGGCTGGGTCCAATGGTACTTAAGGGGGTTGTCACGGCAACAGCAACCTGGTCCGTGGCCCTGGGTGTCCAATGAAAATGATAAAATAAAGGGGGAAATAAAGTCTAAAGTGAGTTAGTTCAAGACGCACACCTGTGGTGTTCGGCAATGGATGGCTGACGCTGCTTAAGGGGGCCGATGGTGACGCACCTAGGATAATTCTGCTCCCCACAGGTGGAGCGGTGCCCCAGGGCTACCGGTATATTTGGTAAGGGATTGTAGACGATGGGGTGCAGGACTGAGGGTGCGGGAAATGGAGGGCACAAGGATTGCAGTTTCTTTTACCTTTACTTGTTATTTGCAGGTGTGGTCCAGGGCACAGGTAACAAGTGATGATGGGGTCCAGGCAGCTTGGAAGCAACTTAGGATCCACCTAGCCAGAAGGATTTGGAGGCCTTCCTTCTGCGCTATTCTTTTAGGTACTTGCTGCTTTAAGCTCTACTCAAGTTCCTCTACTGCGTGCTGCTTCTAAATTGTATGGCAGACAGCACGAGCCTATCACAGGCACTGCCTTTTCACTGGCAGGCACGGCTCTTGGTCTTCTATGGTGCCTCCGGTTGCTCAGTGTGGCCAGGGAGCTTGCAGTACCTTGCCCTCCAGATTCGGCTGTCGGGGCATACAGCACCCACACAGCCAAGGACGCTGGCATCCTCTTTGTCAGCGTTCTCTTCCGGGGTGAGATTGGTTACAGCTCCACTCCCCAGGTTCTACTGGTCTTGCCTCCTCTCCTCTCACTCTCAGACTACTCACTAGACTCACTAACCCCGCCTCCAGGCCAGAACTTAGAGGGAAGCTCCCCTGAAACCGGGTATTAGAGCTCCCCATTCTGGTCTGGAGCAAGGAAAGTGTTGGATGCTGGTATCACCTGGTAAGGTGACCCCTCCTTGCTTCCAGGCATGACATCACACTCTGTGAGGGAGGCAATGCCACTGTGGCAATCGGACTCCTGGGGTGCCACAGTTACACAAGTGCATGACTTCCTATATAACAGAGCTGATGACTGCACTGTAACCTATATGATTATCCCATTATGCCATTGAATAAAACTATTTTAAGTAGCTTTTCAAAATAAGCTGAGGTGTTTTCATGAGGAATAATGCTATTTGTAGTTATTAAATAAATTTTAACCTGCATCTTCCACAGTTTTACCCTCTGCAGAATTTTGTTTGTAATGTACAATTGACTCTAGCTAGTGGGTGGAGACTAGCTGCTCTGATGTCTCTCATACACTGAACACCCAGGACTAATATTCATAAACTTAAAAGAAACATGGATTTTCATCTAAAAAAACCAACTGTGATTAACTGCTATACAAAATACACAGACATTTTTGCAAAATATTTAACTTTTTCTGAAAATGGTATGCAACTTTAACAAAATGTAATTTCCCCTGTCGCTATGTAATCATGCCAAGATAGGTCCATATTTATAAAAATATTTTTACAACATAGACGCCATTAGACGTCAAATGCTCTTTTGATGACATTTTGGAATAGAGGAATAATTATAGTTTGTGCACAAATAAGGAACATAAAATATAACTAAAATGCAATAATTGGAGTCCCTTATTCATACTTGATTCAGAGGATCTGAACACTTGGTAACACATTATTTTATGAAGTCAATAAATACACATTTTTTTATTTTATTTTACAATCTGCTAAGAAATAAATGCATTTACATGTTAATATCGGCCTTCTGAGATTGTTGTGCCTGTCTCTCTCATGAAATGGACAGATTGTTACTTATGAGTCTGCCTTCGGTTTAGACAAGCCTGCACATCCTTAGTTTATTATTTCAGTTAAATTAAAACTCAATGAAAATATAATTGTGGGAAATGTATTTTAGTGACAGTTCAAATGATCAGTGATTATTATAGAGCCAGAAGAACAAATGCTACAGAATTTATAGGAATTAAACATTTATGGCTGATAATTAAAGCAAAGAAAATGTATCCTGCTGTGAAATATACAGCAAAAGATCAAATAGGAGTTTATCTTGTTGATTTAAAGAGGATCTGCCAATTTGAGGCCAATTTTTTTGAAGAGCTAGTTACGACAAAGCAGTACATACTTCAGAGACAGCCCAGGAGGCTGCTATTGGGTCATTGCAAAGTGGAGACGTAGCCCTAATCAGATTATCCACATTTGTAGGACCCACTCTACAGCAGCAAACAAGGGGGTGTAGAATGGATTAAGAGATATAGAAATGAGTTGAGGGGGAAATAAGCCATAGGCCCTACTATCTTTGCAAACAAACAATAGGACCACAATAGTTGAGTTCATTTTGATCTTTGCTAAAGAGCCCCTCTCTTTTATTAGTTAAAGATGTTCAACTTAGGCTTCTTTTACACTTGCCCTGCTTTTGCGGCCCATTTTTGCGGCCCCAATAGATTTCTATGGGGCCGCAAAAACGGGCAGCAAAAATTCGCTGGAGCGCCGTACGTCGTATGGCCGTGAGGGCCGTATTTATGGCCGTGAAAAAATATTGAGCCTGCTCAATATTTTTCATGGCTTACGGACACAGCTCCCATTGAAAATCAATGGGGCCGCAAAAACAACGGAAGCTTGTTTTTGCGGTGCACCGTAAGACCGTATTTGCGAAATGCCGTGTTTTTTTTCTTCCTACTTTTTCCCTACTAATCGAAACTAGAAAAACGGCAATCCGCAAGATTTTTGCTGCCCGTTTTTTGCGGCAGACTGTGAAAATTACAGCAATACAGCCCGCAAAGAAGCCCGCAAAAACGGGCCACAAAAAACACGGCAAATGTAAAAGACATTGTCCACCACACTAAAAAAGTTAATTAATATGCTCAGTAGGGATGAGAGAATCTGCTCTGGAAAGTTTGGGGTCCGTATCAGACACCTAGTATCCCTGTCACGATGTGACATGACCCAACGGGTGGTCGGTCATCAGACGGCACAACAAACTCACAGCGGGATGAGAAATGGGGGAGGGATGCCCTATCAATAGGGAAATGAAGGAATGGTCACATCCTTCTCAAACCTGAGCCTGTCCATGCACTCCCCTAACACCCTAAATGGGTCCTTCCCCCCACCGCCATCATTAACCTTGTCCCTAATTGTCACCTCACACTGCCATGGCTAGTGCACTGGCCGACAAGGAGCGCTAGCCTCACCACTGCAGATGGTACCACACAGGGGTTAGTGACAAACACAAAAGGGATGAGGAAAATACACCACACTTAGCTTCCAGACTGAGCTGCCAAACTCCACACTGCAGATGACACTGAAGCCAGACTCCAAACTCCACTCAGCATAGGATACGACACCAGGACCTCAAACAGCTGATACTTGCTGGTGTGACGGGGTGTACGGCAGAGCAAGAAGGGACAACAGGCCAAGGGATGATTCCACAGATTTATTATCAAGAACGCTGGAACAACACATGCAGGTAGATCTACAGTCCACAATTAGTCCAACGGAACAGGTTCGGGGGCACCTCCCGATAATCCTTGTGCCAGCTAACAAAGCAAAAGTCCACACGAGTCCAAGGGATCCCAAAACAATCCCACGAATGACGAGATATGTCCTCAGCTCAAGTCTCACCCCGTTCCCTTCCACAGTCACAGATGGATGTGGGGTCTTGCCTCAGCTAAGAATCCCCACTCCTTCTCCTTCAAGGATCAACTCACATCTGATCTCAAAATAAGAATGGATTGTCTGAGCTCCTGGGATCCGCCCATGAAGGGGGGTAGGGGTCACACCTTCTATTCAATGGTTGGGTCCACCAGAAGATTCTAGACTGGTGGGCTCCGCTTAGTCTAACTAGTATGTACATTTGACTAGCCACCTGCTGTGAGGAAGAATGGCTATTCTTTCACTAGTGGTGTTGACAAAGCTTAATTACATTATAGCTTAGGGCTGCAAGTATTGGGGGAAGGAGACATATTGTTACAGGTGAACTCCCAGCACAAGAAAATACATAAATTACAGCTAATAGAAACCAGAGAACAGTTACATACATCAAATGGCATATTATTCAAATACAGGACAGGGCAAAAGTACATATCATAACAATCCCTTCCCCTCCCAATTTGTGTACGTACTAGGGACCTCTACAGGTCGCTGGTTAAGTACACACAGGCAGAGCGTAACTTACATGTGGCTTCATGCAGCCACAAATTGGCATCGTAGCTCTCCCACATCATTGCCCAGGAGAACATCTGCAGGCAAACCCCCCATCACCCCAACCACACATTGCCTGACCCCAAAACCAAAGTTCAGATCCACAGTGGCTGTGGGAATAGTCCTCCATTGTCCACCAGCCAGTTCAATGACAATCCCAGGTCCTCTATGGATTGCGACCTGGCCGTGATCGTTGGTAAGTCATTGTGTGGTCGCTGGGGAGCTGTCACACAGACAGCTCTCCAGTGACCAACGATGCCGAAGTCCCCGGGTAACCAGGGTAAACATCGGGTTACTAAGCTCAGGGCCGCGCTTAGTAACCCGATGTTTACCCTGGTTACCATCGTAAATGTAAAAAAAAAAAACCACTACATACTTACATTCCGGTGTCCGTCAGGTCCCTAGCCGTCTGCTTCCCGCACTGACTGAGTGCCGGCCATAAAGTGAAAGCAGAGCACAGCGGTGACGTCACCGCTGTGCTCTGCTTTTACTTTCCGGCCGGCAGTCAGTCAGTGCGGGAAGCAGACGGCTAGGGACCTGACGGACACCGGAATGTGAGTATGTACGTTTTTTTTTTTTTTACATTTACGATGGTAACCAGGGTAAACATCGGGTTACTAAGCGCGGCCCTGCGCTTAGTAACCCGATGTTTACCCTGGCTACAAGCGAACGCATCACTGGATTGGTGTCACACACACCGATCCAGCGATGACAGCGGGAGATCCAGTGACGAAATAAAGTTCCAAACGATCTGCTACGACGTACGATTCTCAGCAGGGTTTCTGATCGCTGCTGCGTGTCAGACACAGCGATATCGTATGGATATCGCTGGAACATCACGGATCGTGCCGTCGTAGCGACATAAGTGCCACTGTGAGACGGTACCCTTAGGGTACTGTCACACAGTGGCACTTTGATCGTTGGTGACGTCACCGCTGTGATCTGCTTTCACTTTACGGCAGCACTCAGTCAGAGCGGGAAGCAGACGGCAAGGGACCTGAAGGACACCGGAATGTGAGTATGTACGTTTTTTTTTTAAACTTTTACGCTGGTAACCAGGGTAAACATCGGGTTCCTAAGCGCGGCCCTGCGATTAGTAACCCGATGTTTACCCTGGTTACCCGGGACCTCGGCATCGTTGGTCGCTGGAGAGCGGTCTGTGTGACAGCTCTCCAGTGACCACACAACGACTTTCCAACGATCACGGCCAGGTCGTATCGCTGATCATGATCGTTGGAAAGTTGCAGAGTGTGACAGTACCCTAAGTCTAAGGGTACTGTCACACAGTGCAATTTTGATCGCTACGACGGTACGATTCGTGACGTTCTAGCGATATCCATACGATATCGCAGTGTCTGACACGCAGCAGCGATCAGGGACCCTGCTGAGAATCGTACGTCGTAGCAGATCGTATGGAACTTTCTTTCGTCGCTTGATCATCCGCTGACATCGCTGGATCGTTGTGTGTGACAGCGATCCAGCGATGTGTTCGCTTGTAACCAGGGTAAACATCGGGTAACTAAGCGCAGGGCCGCGCTTAGTAACCCGATGTTTACCCTGGTTACCAGCGTAAACGTAAAAAAAACAAACATTACATACTCACATTCCGGTGTCTGTCCTCCGGCGTCTCAGCTTCTCTGCACTGTGAGCGCCGGCCAGCCGGAAAGCGAGCACAGCGGTGACGCGGTGACGTCACCGCTGTGCTTTCCGGCTATGGCGCTTACACAGTGGAGAGAAGCAGAACGCCGGGGGACAGACACCGGAATGTAAGTATGTACTGTTTGTTTTTTTTACGTTTACGCTGGTAACCAGGCATCGCTCCAGCGCCGTGATTGCACAGTGTGACCGCAGTCTACGACGCTGGAGCGATAATCATACGACGCTGCGACGTCACGAATCGTGCCGTCGTAGCGATCAAAATTGCACTGTGTGACAGTACCCTAACTAGTATGTACATTTAACTAGCCACCTGCTGTGAGGAAGAATGGCTATTCTTTCACTAGTGGTATTGACAAAGCTTAATTACATTATAGCTTAGGGCTGCAAGTATTGGGGGAAGGAGACATATTGTTACAGGTGAACTCCCAGCACAAGAAAATACATAAATTACAGCTAATAGAAACCAGAGAACAGTTACATACATCAAATGGCATATTATTCAAATACAGGACAGGGCAAAAGTACATATCATGACAGCTGGCACCAGAGAGCTCCTCACACATCGGCTGGTCTCCAGGGAAACTCTGTCACCAACAGTCAGCTGATGCATCAGGTGAGAATTTAGAGGATGGTGGGAGTGGTCACCACCCACATCAGCTGGCCCAGCACCCCCGATGGTCTTGAAAGGAAAAAAACTACTTTTAAAACAGAGTGGAACCAGAGCTGCCATGAATCCAAAAATGGATCATGACAGTACCCCCCTTTCAATGAGGGGCCTCTGGACCCTCAACACCAGACCTCACTGGAAACGGCGTATGATGAGGACGCCTCGATTCACTAGAGTTCACCTCAGCAGTTACCTGATCCTCAGGTTTACTTCTACCTGATGTTTTTGGTGGACACCAACACGTACTCATTCACACACAGGTCCAGACCTAAATGTTTATTTCCATGCATGCGTTTGCCACAAGATGGTGAACTCTTTGAGGAACTGACAACAGAGGCATCCCCCTGAGTCACCAAACTCACAACGGGATGGAAAAGGGGGGAGGAAGGCCCTATCAATAGGGAAATTAAGGAATGGTCACATCCTGCTCAAATCTGAGCCTGTCCCTGCACTCCCCTAACACCCTAAGTGGGTCCTTCTCCCAACCGCCATCAGGAACCTTGTCCCTGGTTGTCACCTCACACTGCCCTGGCTAGTGCACTGGCCAGCAAGGAGCGCTAGCCTGACCACTTACCTTCCAGACTCAACTGCCCAGCTCCACATCGCAGATGACAATGAAGCCGGACCCCAAACTCCACTCAGCGTAGGATACAACATCAGGACCTCAAACAGCTGATACACGCTGGCACCAGAGAGTTCATCACACATCGGCTGGTCTCCAGAGATACTCTATCACCAACAGTCAGCTGATGCATCAGGTGACCATTTAAAGTATGATGGGAGTGGTCACCACCCACATCAGCAGTTACACCAGATTGCCAGTGGGGGAAAAACTGACGTTAACCCCCAATGGTCCTGAAAGGAAAAAAGCTACTTTTAAAACAGAGTGGAACCAGAGCTGCCATGAATCCAAAAATGGATCATGACAGTACCCCTGTTGTGAACTCTGTTTTCAGGCTCCCTCTTGTGGTCACAGGTGGTATTGTGTGACTTTTGTTTTGGGCTCCCCCTGGTGGCTTTGTTTGTTATCCTGCGGGTCTGTGGCTGATCAGCTGCCTCGTTATTCACTTGGGAGTTTCCTATTTAGCTCTGTTTCACTTCCACTTGTTGCCGGCTGTCAATGTACTCAGTGCTATTCTGATTACTCCTGATTATCTTTGGTTTCAGTCTCTTCAGGAGAGGCTAAGTTCTGTTTAATTATTTTTTGCTCATCAGTCTGCAATATGATTTCTGTGTATGATGAGTTTAGTCCAGCTTGCTAATATGTGATTTCTTCTGCTGGTTTGCTCTGGGGTACAGAGTTGCTTCCCCCGCACCGTTAGTTGGTGCGGGGGCTCGAGCGATCTCTGCGTGGATATTTTGAATAGGGTTTTTAATTGACCGCACAGTTCCCTTTCTATTTTCTGCTTTCTAGTGTTAGCGGGCCTCATTTGCTAAATCTAATTTCATCTCTGCGTTTGTGCTTTCCCCTTAACTCACCGTTAATATTTGTGGGGGGCTATTCTATATCTTTGGGGTCATTTCACTGAGGCAAGTGAGGACTTTCGTTCCCTCTAGGAATAGTCAGTTTCTCAGGCCGTGAAGAGACGTCTAGGATTTTCAGGTCACGTTCCACGGCTGCCTATAGTTGTTTGCGGATAGGATCAGGTTGCGGTTAATTCAGTTACCACTTCCCCAGAGTTTGTAGTCGGTTTAGTTACTTAGCTAGTCCTACTTGCGATCCTTGCCACTAGGATCATAACAGTACAGCCGGCCACTAAAGTGTTAATTGCATGGCAGAAGCAGGAGAAAAGAAGCCTTGAGAATTTTTTTTTTTTTTTCCGTGTGTCCAGCAGCTGTGTGTCTAGCTTTTCTCCTCCTCTTAATCTTGGTGTGGCTCTGAACTCAGCTGCTGATATGGATATTCAGAGTTTGGCCTCCAGTGTAGATCATCTTGCTGCAAGGGTGCAAAGTATTCAGGATTTTGTTGTTCACAGTCCTATGTCAGAGCCTAGAATACCTATTCCGGAGTTGTTTTCTGGAGATAGATCTAGGTTCCTGAATTTTAAGAACAATTGTAAATTGTTTCTTTCTTTGAAACCTCGTTCCTCTGGTGATTCCGTTCAGCAAGTTAAAATTATAATTTCTTTCTTGCGTGGTGACCCTCAAGATTGGGCCTTCGCATTGGCACCAGGGGATCCGGCATTGCTCAGTGTTGATGCATTTTTTCTGGCCCTTGGATTGCTCTATGAGGAACCTAATCTTGAGGACCAGGCTGAAAAAGCGTTGTTGGCCCTCTCTCAGGGGCAAGATGAAGCAGAGGTGTACTGCCAGAAATTTCGGAAATGGTCGGTGCTTACTCAGTGGAATGAGTATGCCCTGGCTGCAAATTTCAGAAAAGGTCTTTCTGAGGCCATTAAGAATGTCATGTGGGGTTCCCTACGCCTGCAGGTCTGAATGAGTCAATGACTCTGGCCATTCAGATTGAGCGGCGTTTGCGGGAGCGCAAACCTGCGCACTATTTGGCGGTGTCTTCTGAACAGACACCTGAGTCTATGCAATGTGATAGAATTCTGACCAGAAGTGAACGGCAAAATTATAGACGGCAAAATGGGTTGTGCTTTTACTGTGGTGACTCAGCTCATGTTATCTCAGCATGCTCTAAGCGCAAAAAAAAGGTTGATAAATCTGTCACCATTGGTACTTTACAGCCTAAGTTCATTTTGTCTGTTACCCTGATTTGTTCCTTGTCATCTTACCCGGTTATGGCTTTTGTAGATTCAGGTGCTGCCCTGAGTCTGATGGACTTGTCATTTGCCAGGCACTGTGGTTTTGTTTTGGAGCCTTTAAAATTCCCTATTCCACTAAGGGGAATTGATGCTACGCCATTGGCTATGAATAAACCTCAGTACTGGACACAAGTGACCATGTGCATGACTCCTGTTCATCAGGAGGTGATTCGCTTTCTTGTGCTGCATAATTTGCATGATGTTGTCGTGTTGGGTCTGCCATGGTTGCAGACTCATAATCCAGTCCTGGATTGGAAAGCAATGTCTGTGTCTAGTTGGGGTTGTCAGGGAATTCATGGCGACGCTCCTGTGGTGTCAATTGCTTCATCCACTCCTTCTGAAGTCCCTGCGTTTTTGTCAGACTACCAGGATGTATTTGAGGAGCCCAAACTCAGTTATCTACCTCCTCATAGGGAATGTGATTGTGCTATAAATTTGATTCCTGGTAGTAAGTTTCCTAAGTGACGACTTTTCAATTTGTCAGTGCCGGAGCATGCTGCCATGCGGAGTTATATAAAGGAGTCCTTGGAGAAAGGACTTATTCGCCCCTCCTCCTCCCCTCTTGGTGCGGGGTTCTTTTTTGTGGCTAAGAAGGATGGTTCTCTGAGACCTTGTATTGATTATCGCCTTCTAAATAAAATCACGGTCAAATTTCAGTATCCTTTGCCATTGTTATCTGATCTATTTGCTCGCATTAAGGGGTCTAGTTGGTTCACCAAGATAGATCTTCGTGGTGCGTATAACCTTGTGCGTATTAAGCAGGGTGATGAATGGAAAACTGCATTTAATACGCCCGAAGGCCATTTTGAGTACTTGGTGATGCCTTTTGGACTTTCTAACGCTCCTTCTGTCTTTCAGTCTTTTATGCACGACATCTTCCGCGAATATCTGGATAAATTTATGATTGTGTATCTGGATGATATTCTGTTTTTTTCTGATGATTGGGAGTCCCATGTTAAGCAGGTCAGGATGGTGTTTCAGGTCCTGCGTGCCAATGCTTTATTTGTGAAGGGCTCAAAATGTCTTTTTGGAGTCCAGAAGGTTTCTTTTTGGGGTTTCATTTTTTCTCCTTCTACTATTGAGATGGACCCAGTCAAGGTTCAGGCTATTCATGACTGGACACAGCCTACATCTGTTAAGAGTCTTCAGAAGTTCTTGGGTTTTGCTAATTTTTACCGTCGCTTCATCGATAATTTTTCTGGTGTTGTTAAGCCTTTGACGGATTTGACCAAGAAACGTTCTGATGTTACTAACTGGTCTCCTGTGGCTGTGGAGGCCTTTTGGGAGCTGAAGCGCCGGTTTTCTTCGGCTCCGGTCTTATGTCAGCCAGATGTCTCTCTTCCTTTCCAGGTCGAGGTTGATGCTTCCGAGATTGGAGCGGGGGCTGTTTTGTCGCAGAGAAGCGCCGATGGCTCTGTGATGAAGCCATGTGCTTTCTTTTCAAGAAAGTTTTCGCCTGCCGAGCGGAATTATGATGTCGGTAATCGGGAGTTGTTGGCTATGAAGTGGGCATTTGAGGAGTGGCGACATTGGCTCGAGGGAGCTAAGCATCGTGTGGTGGTCTTGACTGATCACAAGAATCTGATTTATCTCGAGTCGGCCAAGCGGCTGAATCCTAGACAGGCTCGTTGGTCGTTGTTTGTCTCTCGTTTTGATTTCATGGTCTCGTACCTGCCTGGTTCGAAGAATGTAAAGGCTGATGCTCTTTCTAGGAGTTTTGTGCCTGACTCTCCTGGAGATTCAGAGCCGGCTGGTATTCTCAGAGAAGGGGTGATTTTGTCTGCCATCTCCCCAGATTTGCGACGAGTGCTGCAGGAGTTTCAGGCGGATAGACCTGACCGTTGTCCACCGGAGAGACTGTTTGTCCCGGATAGATTGACCAGCAGAGTTATTTCCGAGGTTCATTCTTCGGTGTTGGCGGGCCATCCTGGAATATTTGGTACCAGAGATTTGGTGGCCAGGTCCTTTTGGTGGCCTTCCTTGTCGCGGGATGTGCGTTCCTTTGTGCAGTCTTGTGGAATTTGTGCTCGGGCTAAGCCTTGCTGTTCTCGTGCCAGTGGTTTGCTGTTACCTTTGCCTGTCCCGAAGAGGCCTTGGACGCACATTTCCATAGATTTTATTTCGGATCTCCCTGTCTCTCAGAGAATGTCTGTCATCTGGGTGGTGTGTGATCATTTTTCTAAGATGGTCCATTTGGTGCCCTTGCCTAAGTTGCCTTCCTCCTCCGAGTTGGTTCCGCTGTTTTTTCAAAATGTGGTTCGTTTGCATGGGATCCCTGAAAATATTGTTTCCGACAGAGGATCCCAGTTTGTGTCTAGATTTTGGCGGACCTTTTGCGCTAAGATGGGCATTGATTTGTCTTTTTCGTCGGCCTTCCATCCTCAGACGAATGGCCAAACCGAACGAACTAATCAGACCTTGGAAACCTATTTGAGATGTTTTGTTTCTGCTGATCAGGACGACTGGGTGACTTTTTTGCCATTGGCCGAGTTTGCCCTTAATAATCGGGCTGGTTCTGCTTCTTTGGTTTCTCCTTTTTTTTGTAATTCGGGGTTTCATCCTCGTTTTTCCTCGGGTCAGGTGGAGCCTTCTGACTGTCCTGGAGTGGATGTTGTGGTGGATAGGTTGCATCAGATTTGGAATCATGTTGTGGACAATTTGAAGCTGTCACAAGAGAAGGCTCAGCGCTTTGCCAACTGCCGTCGCTGTGTGGGTCCCCGACTTCGTGTTGGGGACTTGGTGTGGTTGTCTTCTCGCTTTGTTCCTATGAAGGTCTCCTCTCCTAAGTTCAAGCCTCGGTTTATCGGTCCTTATAAGATTTTGGAAGTCCTTAACCCTGTGTCATTTCGTTTGGACCTCCCAGCATCGTTTGCTATTCATAATGTGTTTCATCGGTCGTTGTTGCGGAGGTATGTGGTGCCTGTGGGTCCTCCGGTTGAGCCTCCTGCCCCTGTGCTGGTTGAGGGAGAATTGGAATACGTGGTGGAGAAGATCTTGGATTCTCGTATTTCTAGACGGAGGCTTCAGTATTTGGTTAAATGGAAGGGCTATGGTCAGGAGGATAATTCCTGGGTTGTCGCCTCTGATGTTCATGCGGCCGATTTGGTTCGTGCCGCACTTCCATGTGGCTCACCCTGATCGCCCTGGGGTTTTTGATGAGGGTTCGGTGACCCCTCCTCAAGGGGGGGGTACTGTTGTGAACTCTGTTTTCAGGCTCCCTCTTGTGGTCACAGGTGGTATTGTGTGACTTTTGTTTTGGGCTCCCCCTGGTGGCTTTGTTTGTTATCCTGCGGGTCTGTGGCTGATCAGCGGCCTCGTTATTCACTTGGGAGTTTCCTATTTAGCTCTGTTTCACTTCCACTTGTCAATGTACTCAGTGCTATTCTGATTACTCCTGATTATCTTTGGTTTCAGTCTCTTCAGGAGAAGCTAAGTTCTGTTTAATTATTTTTTGCTCATCAGTCTGCAATATGATTTCTGTGTATGATGAGTTTAGTCCAGCTTGCTAATATGTGATTTCTTCTGCTGGTTTGCTCTGGGGTACAGAGTTGCTTCCCCTGCACCGTTAGTTGGTGCGGGGGCTCGAGCGATCTCTGCGTGGATATTTTGAATAGGGTTTTTAATTGACCGCACAGTTCCCTTTCTATTTTCTGCTTTCTAGTGTTAGCGGGCCTCATTTGCTAAATCTAATTTCATCTCTGCGTTTGTGCTTTCCCCTTAACTCACCGTTAATATTTGTGGGGGGCTATTCTATATCTTTGGGGTCATTTCACTGAGGCAAGTGAGGACTTTCGTTCCCTCTAGGAATAGTCAGTTTCTCAGGCCGTGAAGAGACGTCTAGGATTTTCAGGTCACGTTCCACGGCTGCCTATAGTTGTTTGCGGATAGGATCAGGTTGCGGTCAATTCAGTTACCACTTCCCCAGAGTTTGTAGTCGGTTTAGTTACTTAGCTAGTCCTACTTGCGATCCTTGCCACTAGGATCATAACATACCCCCCCTTCAATGAGGGGCCTCTGGACCCTCAATACCGGACCTCACCAGAAATTACGTATGATGAGGACGCCTCAATTCACTAGAGTTCACCTCAGCAGTTACCTGATCCTCAGGGTTACGGCAAATGCAGCCCAATGGAGATGGCAATAACATAGGCTCTGGAGGCACCACAAATCTCCAGAGCGCCAACCTGTGGAATATGTTGTGTACGTGCATTACTGGGGGTAACTCCAGCTGGAAAGTTCCTGAGCTGGGAATGGCCAACACCCGATACGGTCCGATCACCCTAGGACTCCAGGTCCCAGATGTATACTTCTACCTGATGTTTTTGGTGGACACCAACATGTACTCATTCACACACAGGTCCAGACCTGAACATTTATTTCCTTGCATGCATTTGCTACAAAATGGTGAACTCTTTGAGGAACTGACAACAGAGGCATCCCCCTGTGTCACCAAATTCACAACGGGATGGAAAAGGGGGGAGGAAGGCCCTATCAATAGGGAAATTAAGGAATGGTCACATCCTGCTCAAATCTGAGCCTGTCCCTGCACTCCCCTAACACCCTAAGTGGGTCCTTCTCCCAACCGCCATCAGGAACCTTGTCCTTAGTTGTCACCTCACACTGCCCTGCCTAGTGCACTGGCCAGCAAGGAGCGCTAGCCTGACCACTTAGCTTCCAGATTCAACTGCCAAGCTCCACACTGCAGATGACAATGAAGCCGAACCCCAAACTCCACTCAGTGTAGGATACGACACCAGGACCTCAAACAGCTGATACACGCTGGCACCAGAGAGCTCATCACACATCGGCTGGTCTCCAGAGATACTCTATCACCAACAGTCAGCTGATGCATCAGGTGACCATTTAAAGGATGATGGGAATGGTCACCACCCACATCAGCAGTTACACCAGATTGCCAGTGGGGGAAAACTGACATTAACCCTTGATGGTCCTGAAAGGAAAAAAGCTACTTTTAAAACAGAGTGGAACCAGGGCTGCCACAAATCTAAAAATGGATCGTGACAGTCCTGTACCGAATACAGACTTTTACTGTACGTCCGTTTTCCTGTTCGGGTATGCCAGTCTAATAAAGCTTGTTGAAAGGCTAGATCACAGCCAATCAACATGCTTTTAGACTGTGAGGACTTTAAGAGCCATCACAGCCATGCCAAGAATTGGTATGGCTGTGATTGGCCGAAGCAGCACGTGACCTGGCCTGTATAAAGGCAGAATCTTGAGTGCTGCTGCCATTATGCTCATATCAGTGTAGAGATTGGAGATGAGCGAATTTCATTTTGTTATGATTTTGGCTAGGATAGTGGTGCTGTATGATGAGTGGGGGTATGTGTTTGAGGAGGTGAGGGGGTGTCTCTAGGTCAGAGGAGCTGCAAAGTGTAATTTTTCTTTCTTTAATAACTTAAACGTGTGTACATACCGACAGCCAATCAGGGCGCAGAAACATTCAACAAAATCATGACACAAGGTCTTCTGCGATTGGCTGCTGAAGTCACATGTCCCGTGTCACTTAAAGGGAACCTACCACCCCGTTTTTTAAAGATTAGATAAAAATAGTGTGAAATAGGGGCAGAGCTGGGCTTTACATTAGTGCCTTTTTGGGCCTTTACACCCCCGTTAGGCTGCCGAAATACCTTAGTGAAGTGTCCGTTTTGACCTGTCACTCAAGCTGGTCAGGTCGGATGGGCGTGGTCACAGCGCTGTTTGTCCCCCAGGATCCTGCTCATCATTACGTTGGTGGCGTAGTGGTGTGCGCATGTCCAGCAGATGAATCCACTGCCCAGGAGATGAATAACGGCGCGGTCTTCGCTATTCAGCCGTTTACCGGTGGGCGCGGCCATCTTTCCTGTGGCCGCGCCTGCGCAGATGGAGCGCTCTGCTGCCCGGGACTTCAGGAAAATGGCCGCCGCGATCTCCATCTGCGCACGCGCGGAATCCCGCGGCCATTTTCCTGAAGTCCCGGGCAGCAGAGCGCTCCATCTGCGCAAGCGCAGCCACAGGAAAGATGGCCGCGCCCACCGGTAAACGGCTGGTCGTGTCGGAATGGCCTGGGCCGTTTTTTGGTCGTTGAGGTCCCGCTGACATCGCTGAATTGGTGTGTGTGACACCGATCCAGCGATGTCTTCACTGGTAACCAGGGTAAACATCGGGTTACTAAGCGCAGGGCCGCGCTTAGTAACCCGATGTTTACCCTGGTTACCAGCGTAAATGTAAAAAAAAAAAAACAGTACATACTCACCATCTGATGTCCGTCAGGTCCCTTGCCATCTGCTTCCTGCTCTGACTGACTGCCGCCGTACAGTGAGAGCACAGCACAGCAGTGACGTCACCGCTGTGCTGTACTTTCACTTTCACTTTGCGGCGCTCAGTCAGTGTGGGAAGCAGATGGCAAGGGACCTGACGGACATCAGATGGTGAGTATGTACTGTTTGTTTTTTTTTACATTTACGCTGGTAACCAGGGTAAACATCGGGTTACTAAGCGCGGCCCTGCGCTTAGTAACCAGATGTTTACCCTGGTTACCCGGGTGCTGCAGGGGGACTTCGGCATCGTTGAAGACAGTTTCAACGATGCCGTTCCCCTGATCGTTGGTCGCTGGAGAGAGCTGTCTGTGTGACAGCTCCCCAGCAACCACACAGCGACTTACCAACGATCACGGCCAGGTCGTATCGCTGGTCGTGATCGTTGGTAAATCGCTATGTGAGACGGGGCCTTTAAAAAGAGTAAATCTTGTTTTGCTGGCGTCATATTCTCAGTGTCACAGATAAGAGAAGCCGCGTCTGCTAGTGCTGCCTAGATTGTGCAAAAACTATGTTGCAGTCTAGAGAGGCCCAATTTGCTAATCCAAATCAGAGAGACAGATTTCCTCTTAAAAATCGTTAGGTATAAAAGTGTTGTTCAGGCACACTATCTAAGAAAATAAAAAATGATTGTTCATTTAGTGACATATGACTAACAGGTGTGGGTCTAAGGTTGTGAAACAGCAGGTTACAACAAGAGGAGAAGGGTACATACAACATGAGTGGGAAAAAGCGAGGTCGTGGGGAAATAAGCTCATCTGAACAAACACCGCCTCGTCCTATCTAAAGACCACTGAAAACATCTGGTACTGGACAGGCTACTCCACTCCCTTTTTTAGGCAGCTGCACAGTGCTATGCCTAGATGAGGGCCAGTGTGCTGCACTGCATGGCAAGCGCTGCATCAAGTGGACTCTCCTCTTCCTCCACCTTAAAATCATACACAGTACAATGCTCAGATGTGGCACCACAATCACTCTTGTTTCCCACCGAGTTACAAATTTACAAACACCCAACTGACTGTAGGGAACCACAGATGGGCCATTCTGCAGAGCCGATCACGCATTCTATTATTCAGGCATCAGAGGTCTGCTCCAAAGATTCACAGAATCCAGAGGAGGAAAGTATCTGCACTGATACTCAAAATGTTTTCATGTTGGATCCAGGGCTGGACGAAGTAGGGTCCAAGCAAAATACAGACCCTCGTCACCAGACGTAAACCACTGAGGGGTAGAGTTGATACTGATGAGACTCGGATATCAGAGGCGCATGCGGACTGTACTTTGGTGTCAGAGCAGGAAGAGGAGGAGTGTGAGAGCAGAGAGGATGACGAAGAGGTTATAGATCCCACTTGGTGTACCCAGAGGTATGAAGCTGAGTAGCTCATCAGAGGAGATGGACAAGAAGGAAGATGAGGAGGTTATGTTGTGTCTTCCTACATAGACACAAAGCATAGCTCCCAACCGTCCCGCATTGTGCGGGACTGTCCTGGTTTGGAGCCTGTGCCCCGCTGTCCAGCGCAGGACGCTCTGATCCCACACCCGCAGACAGCAGGACCGACACGCCCCCTTGTGTCAAGCCATGCCCCGGGCCCTTACCCTAGTTCCGTATGGCTGCCTGCTTTCTGCGCACAGGACCTGTGATGAGGTCACAGGAGGGGAGGAGTCAGGGGTCACATGATCGGGACCTCCGAAGTTGTGCTGGTTGCCAACTTTCCGCTGCAGGATGAGGTAAGTAATGCTGTGTGTGGGGTCAGGAGGTGTACAGTGTGGATGTAGCAGAGCCGTGTGTGTGCGAGGTGTACGGTGCGGAGCCTTGTGTGTGCGAGGTGTACGGAGCGGAGCCGTGTGTGTTGTGAATTTGGTTTCTGGTGGTACTGCACTTATGTGCTTCTTCTCCTCTGTTCACCTGTTTCCATCAGGATGTGGGAGTTGTCTATTTAGCCTTGCTCCTCAGTCATTTCTATGCCGGCCAACAATGTTACCAGAAGCCTTTCTGTTGCATGTTCCTGCTCCTAGACTACTATCAGCTAAGTTGGACTTTGAGTCCTAAGTTTGTTTTGCATTTTTGTTCCAGTTCTCTGTGTTTGAATATTTCTGAGGCTGGAAGCTCTTGTGAGCTGAAATTGCCACTCTGGTGTCATGAGTTGATATTAGAGTCTTAAAGTAATTTCAGGATGGTGTTTTGAAAGGGTTTTCAGCTGACTGTGTAGTTCCCTTTTCTGTCTTCCTACTATCTAGTAAGCGGACCTCAATTTGCTAAACCTATCTTCATACTTCGTATGTCAATTTCCTCTAAAATCACCGACATTATATGTGGGGGCTACTGTCTGCCTTTTGGGGAAAATTTCTCTAGAGGTAAGCCAGGTCTGTATTTTCCTCTGCTAGGGTCAGTCAGTTCTCCGGCTGGCGCTGGGCGTCTAGGGATAAAACGTAGGCACGCTACCCGGCCACTGTTAGTTGTGCGGTAGGTTTAGCTCACAGTCAGCTCGAGTTCCCATCTTCCAAGAGCTAGTCCTTTGTATGCTTTACTACGGTCTCTTGCCATTGAGAACCATGACAGTTTGGCCGGCCAAGGGTTAAAATAATTGGCAGAAGAAAGGAGAGAAAAGAAGTCTGCAGAGAATTTTTTTTTTTTTTTTCCTGAGTTTGCTCATTAGTTGATTCACTAGCATCTTTGCTTACTGCAGCCTTCGTCTCTCTCTCCTTCTAATCCTTGAATGGTTCTGATTTCACCTGATTAATATGGATCCTCAGAGTTTAGCTACAGGTTTGGATAATCTCGCTGGGAAGGTTCAAAGTTTACAGGATTTTGTTATTCATGCTCCTATATCTGAACCTAGAATTCCTTTACCTGAATTTTTCTCCGGGGATAGATCTCGCTTCCAGAATTTCAAACATAATTGTAAATTATTTTTGTCTCTGAGATCTCGCTCCGCTGGAGATCCTGCACAGCAGGTCAGGATTGTAATTTCCTTGCTCCGGGGCGACCCTCAGGACTGGGCATTTGCTTTGACACCAGGGGATCCTGCGTTGCTCAATGTGGATGCGTTTTTCCTGGCTTTGGGGCTGCTTTATGAGGAACCTCATTTAGAGATTCAGGCTGAAAAAGCCTTAATGGCCCTGTCTCAAGGGCAAGATGAGGCTGAAATATACTGCCAAAAATTTCGTAAGTGGTCTGTGCTTACTCAGTGGAATGAGTGTGCCCTGGCGGCGAATTTCAGAGAGGGTCTCTCTGATGCCATTAAGGATGTTATGGTGGGGTTCCCTGTGCCTACAGGTCTGAATGAGTCCATGACAATGGCTATTCAGATTGATCGGCGTTTGCGGGAGCGCAAACCTGTGCACCATTTGGCGGTGTCTACTGAGAAGGCGCCAGAGATTATGCAATGTGATAGAATTCTGTCCAGAAGCGAACGACAGAATTTTAGGCGAAAAAATGGGTTATGCTTCTATTGTGGTGATTCAACTCATGTTATATCAGCATGCTCTAAACGTACTAAGAAGGTTGATAAGTCTGTTTCAATTGGCACTTTACAGTCTAAGTTTATTCTATCTGTGACCCTGATTTGCTCTTTATCGTCTATTACCGCGGACGCCTATGTCGACTCTGGCGCCGCTTTGAGTCTTATGGATTGGTCCTTTGCCAAACGCTGTGGGTTTGATTTAGAGCCTCTGGAAGTTTCTATACCTCTGAAGGGTATTGACTCCACGCCATTGGCTAGTAATAAACCACAATACTGGACACAAGTAACTATGCGTATTAATCCGGATCACCAGGAGATTATTCGCTTCCTTGTGTTGTATAATCTACATGATGTGTTGGTGCTTGGATTGCCATGGCTGCAATCTCATAACCCAGTCCTCGACTGGAAAGCAATGTCTGTGTTAAGCTGGGGATGTCAGGGGACTCATGGGGACGTACCTTTGGTTTCCATTTCGTCATCTATTCCCTCTGAGATTCCGGAATTTTTATCTGATTATCGTGACGTTTTTGAGGAGCCTAAAATTGGTTCACTACCTCCGCACAGAGAGTGCGATTGTACTATAGATCTGATTCCGGGCAGTAAGTTTCCAAAGGGTCGTTTATTTAATCTATCTGTGCCTGAACATGCTGCTATGCGGGAATATATTAAGGAGTCCTTGGAAAAGGGACATATTCGTCCTTCGTCATCTCCCTTAGGAGCCGGTTTTTTCTTTGTATCTAAAAAAGATGGCTCTTTGAGGCCGTGTATTGATTATCGGCTTTTGAATAAAATCACGGTTAAATATCAGTATCCTTTGCCACTGCTTACTGATTTGTTTGCTCGAATAAAGGGGGCCAAGTGGTTCTCTAAGATTGATCTTCGTGGGGCGTATAATTTAGTGCGAATTAAGCAGGGGGATGAGTGGAAAACCGCATTTAATACGCCTGAGGGCCATTTTGAGTATTTAGTAATGCCTTTTGGTCTTTCAAATGCCCCTTCAGTCTTTCAGTCCTTTATGCATGACATTTTCCGTGAATATTTGGATAAATTTTTGATTGTGTATCTGGATGATATTTTGATTTTTTCGGATGACTGGGACTCTCATGTCCAACAGGTCAGGAGGGTTTTTCAGGTTTTGCGCTCTAATTCCTTGTGTGTAAAGGGTTCTAAGTGCGTTTTTGGGGTTCAAAAGATTTCGTTTTTGGGGTACATTTTTTCCCCCTCTTCCATTGAGATGGACCCTGTCAAGGTTCAGGCTATTTGTGATTGGACGCAACCCTCTTCTCTTAAGAGTCTTCAGAAGTTTTTGGGCTTTGCTAATTTTTATCGTCGATTTATAACTGGTTTTTCTGATGTCGCTAAACCGTTGACTGATTTGACTAAGAAGGGTGCTGATGTTGCTGAATGGTCCCCTGCGGCTGTGGAGGCCTTTCGGGAGCTTAAGCGCCGCTTTTCTTCCGCCCCTGTATTGCGTCAGCCTGATGTTACTCTTCCTTTTCAGGTTGAGGTCGACGCATCAGAAATCGGAGCTGGGGCGGTTTTGTCGCAGAAAAGTTCCGACTGCTCCGTGATGAGGCCTTGTGCGTTCTTTTCTCGTAAGTTTTCGCCCGCTGAGCGAAATTATGATATTGGTAATCGGGAGCTCTTGGCTATGAAGTGGGCTTTTGAGGAGTGGCGTCATTGGCTTGAGGGGGCTAGACATCAGGTGGCGGTATTGACCGACCACAAGAATTTGATTTATCTTGAGTCCGCCAGGCGCCTGAATCCTAGACAGGCGCGCTGGTCGTTATTTTTCTCTCGGTTTAATTTTGTGGTTTCTTACCTACCGGGTTCTAAAAATGTGAAGGCGGATGCCCTTTCTAGGAGTTTTGAGCCTGATTCCCCTGGTAATTCTGAACCTACAGGTATCCTTAAGGATGGAGTGATATTATCTGCTGTTTCCCCAGATTTGCGACGGGTCTTGCAGGAGTTTCAGGCGGATAGACCTGATCGTTGCCCGCCTGGTAGATTGTTTGTTCCTGATGATTGGACCAGTAGAGTCATCTCGGAGGTCCATTCTTCTGTGTTAGCAGGTCATCCTGGAATCTTTGGTACCAGGGATTTGGTGGCTAGGTCCTTCTGGTGGCCTTCCCTGTCGCGAGATGTGCGAGGTTTTGTGCAGTCTTGTGATGTTTGTGCTCGGGCCAAGCCTTGTTGTTCTCGGGCTAGTGGATTGTTGTTATCCTTGCCTATTCCGAAGAGGCCTTGGACTCACATCTCCATGGATTTTATTTCTGATCTCCCTGTTTCTCAGAAGATGTCTGTCATCTGGGTGGTGTGTGACCGTTTTTCTAAGATGGTCCATTTGGTTCCCTTGCCTAAATTGCCTTCCTCATCCGAGCTGGTTCCTCTGTTTTTTCAAAATGTGGTGCGCTTGCATGGTATTCCGGAGAATATCGTTTCTGACAGGGGAACCCAATTCGTGTCTAGATTTTGGCGAGCGTTCTGTGCTAGGATGGGCATTGATTTGTCTTTTTCGTCTGCTTTCCACCCTCAGACTAATGGCCAGACCGAGCGAACTAATCAGACCTTGGAGACTTATTTGAGGTGTTTTGTGTCTGCGGATCAGGATGATTGGGTTGCCTTTTTGCCCTTGGCGGAGTTTGCCCTCAATAATCGGGCTAGTTCTGCCACCTTGGTTTCTCCTTTCTTCTGTAATTCGGGGTTTCATCCTCGTTTCTCTTCCAATCAGGTGGAGTCTTCGGATTGTCCTGGAGTGGATGCTGTGGTGGAGAGGTTGCATCAGATTTGGGGGCATGTGGTGGACAATTTGAAGTTGTCCCAGGAGAAGACTCAGCATTTTGCCAACCGCCGTCGTCGTGTTGGTCCTCGTCTTTGTGTTGGGGACTTGGTGTGGTTATCTTCTCGTTTTGTCCCTATGAAGGTTTCTTCTCCTAAGTTTAAGCCTCGGTTCATCGGCCCATACAAGATATTGGAGATTCTTAACCCTGTGTCCTTTCGTTTGGACCTCCCTGCATCTTTTTCTATTCATAATGTCTTCCATCGGTCATTGTTGCGCAGGTATGAGGTACCGGTTGTGCCTTCCGTTGAGCCTCCTGCTCCGGTGTTGGTTGAGGGTGAGTTGGAGTACGTTGTCGAGAAGATCTTGGACTCCCGTGTTTCCAGACGGAGACTTCAGTATCTGGTCAAGTGGAAGGGCTACGGTCAGGAGGATAACTCTTGGGTGACAGCCTCTGATGTTCATGCCTCCGATTTGGACCGTGCCTTTCATAGGGCTCATCCTGATCGCCCTGGTGGTTCTGGTGAGGGTTCGGTGCCCCCTCCTTGAGGGGGGGGGGTACTGTTGTGAATTTGGTTTCTGGGCTCCCCCGGTGGTTTCTGGTGGTACTGCACTTATGTGCTTCTTCTCCTCTGTTCACCTGTTTCCATCAGGATGTGGGAGTTGTCTATTTAGCCTTGCTCCTCAGTCATTTCTATGCCGGCCAACAATGTTACCAGAAGCCTTTCTGTTGCATGTTCCTGCTCCTAGACTACTATCAGCTAAGTTGGACTTTGAGTCCTAAGTTTGTTTTGCATTTTTGTTCCAGTTCTCTGTGTTTGAATATTTCTGAGGCTGGAAGCTCTTGTGAGCTGAAATTGCCACTCTGGTGTCATGAGTTGATATTAGAGTCTTAAAGTAATTTCAGGATGGTGTTTTGAAAGGGTTTTCAGCTGACTGTGTAGTTCCCTTTTCTGTCTTCCTACTATCTAGTAAGCGGACCTCAATTTGCTAAACCTATCTTCATACTTCGTATGTCAATTTCCTCTAAAATCACCGACATTATATGTGGGGGCTACTGTCTGCCTTTTGGGGAAAATTTCTCTAGAGGTAAGCCAGGTCTGTATTTTCCTCTGCTAGGGTCAGTCAGTTCTCCGGCTGGCGCTGGGCGTCTAGGGATAAAACGTAGGCACGCTACCCGGCCACTGTTAGTTGTGCGGTAGGTTTAGCTCACAGTCAGCTCGAGTTCCCATCTTCCAAGAGCTAGTCCTTTGTATGCTTTACTACGGTCTCTTGCCATTGAGAACCATGACACGTGTGTGTGCGAGGTGTATGGAGCGGAGCCGTGTGTGTGCGAGGTGTACAGAGCGGAGCCATGTGTGTGCGAGGTGTACGGAGCGGAGCCGTGTGTGTGCGAGGTGTACGCAGCGGAGCCGTGTGTGTGCGAGGTGTACGGAGCGGAGCCGTGTGTGTGCGAGGTGTACGGAGCGGAGCCGTGTGTGTGTGAGGTGTACGGAGCGGAGCCGTGTGTGTGCGAGGTGTACGGAGCGGAGCCGTGTGTGTGCGAGGTGTACGGAGTGGAGCCGTGTGTGTACGATGTGTACGGAGCCGTGTGTGTACGAGGCGTGCGGAGCCGTGTGTGTACGAGGTGTGCGGAGCCGTGTGTGTACGATGTGTGCGGAGCCGTGTGTGTACGAGGTGTACGGAGCCGTGTGTGTACGAGGTGTACGGAGCCGTGTGTGTACGAGGTGTGCGGAGCCGTGTGTGTACGATGTGTACGGAGCCGTGTGTGTGCGAGGTGTACGGAGCGGAGCCGTGTGTGTATGAGGTGTATGGAGCGGAGCTGAATGTGTACGAGGTGTATGGAGCGGAGCGCGTGTGTACGGAGCGGAGCCGTGTGTGCAAAGTGTACGGAGCGCAGCCACGTGTGTAGGAGTAGCTATGTGTGGCCATTATATGGTACAAAGTATCATGTGCGGCCAATATACAGTATGGAGCATCATGTGGGGTCATTATACAATATGGAGCATCATGTGCAGCCAATATACAGTATGGAGCATCATGTGCGGTCATTATACAATATGGAGCATCATGTACAGCCAGTATACAGTATGGAGCATCATGTGGGGTCATTATACAGTATGGAGCATCATGTGGGGTCATTAGACAGTATGCAGCATCATGTGCGGTCATTATACAATATGGAGCATCATGTGCAGCCAGTATACAGTATGGAGCATCATGTGGGGTCATTATACAGTATGGAGCATCATGTGGGGCCATTATACAGTATGGAGCAGCATGTGCGGTCATTATACAATATGGAGCATCATGTACAGCCAGTATACAGTATGGAGCATCATGTGGGGTCATTATACAGTATGGAGCATCATGTGGGGTCATTATACAGTATGGGGCATCATGTGGGGTCATTATACAGTATGGAGCATCATGTGGGGTCATTATAGAATATGGAGCATCATGTGCAGCCATTATACAGTATGGAGCATCATGTGGGGTCATTATACAGTATGGAGCATCATGTGGGGTCATTATACAGTATGGAGCATCATGTGGGGTCACTATACAGTATGCAGCATCATGTGCGGTCATTATACAATATGGAGCATCATGTGCGGTCATTATACAATATGGAGCATCATGTGCAGCCAGTATACAGTATGGAGCATCATGTGGGGTCATTATACAGTATGGAGCATCATGTGGGGTCATTATACAGTATGGAGCATCATGTGCGGTAATTTTACAGTATGGAGCATCATGTGTGGCCATTATACAGTATGGAGCATCATGTGCGGTCGTTATACAGTATGGAGCATCATGTGTGGTCATTATACAGTAGGGAGCATCATGTGTGGCCATTATACAGTATGGAGCATCATGTGCGGTCATCATACAGTATGGAGCATCATGTGTGGCCATTATACAGTATGGAGCACTGTGTGGCCATATTTTTTTGTTTATAATTATTGTATGTGAAACAGTGATCAGCAGTGCTAAATGGGTGTGGTTGGGACGTGCATATTGGTGGGACTAATTATGAATGGGTGTGGTCAGAGGCGTGGCCTAAAAATTGCCACAGCGCGCGTTGCGCGCCACAAACTTTGTCCCTCTTTCCCATCTTCAAAAGTTGGGAGGTATGCACAAAGTGATGCAACCATGGCAAGCACTGCATCCTTAGCCTCAACTCTGGCTGTGTCACCTAGCACAACACATCTTTCTCAATCAGCTATAACTAGTGTTGAGCATTCCGATACCGCAAGTATCGGGTATCGGCTGATACTTGCGGGTATCGGAATTCCGATACCGAGATCCGATACTTTTGTGGTATCGGGTATCGGTATCGAAACAACATTAATGTGTAAAATAAAGAATTAAAATAAAAAATATTGCTATACTCACCTCTCCGACGCAGCCTGGACCTCACCGAGGGAACCGGCAGCGTTCTTTGCTTAAAATGCGCGCTTTTCCTTCCTTCCGTGACGTCACGGCTTCTGATTGGTCGCGTGCCGCCCATGTGGCCGCGACGCGACCAATCACAGCAAGCCGTGACGTAATTTTCAGGTCCTTCTAGGCATTCAGTATTTTAAAATTACGTTCCGGCTTTGTGATTGGTCGCGTCGCGGTCACATGGGCAACGCGACCAATCACAAGCCGTGACGTCAAGGGAGGCAGGAAACGCGCGCATTTTTAAAATTACGTCACGGCTTGTGATTGGTTGCGTGCCGCCCATGTGACCGCGACGCGACCAATCACAGCAAGCCGTGACGTAATTTCAGGTCCTGAATGCAGAAATAGGCATGACCTGAAAATTACGTCACGGCTTGCTGTGATTGGTCGCGTCGCGGCCACATGGGCGGCACGCGACCAATCACAAGCCGTGACGTCACGGAAGGAAGGAAAAGCGCGCATTTTAAGCAAAGAACGCTGCCGGTTCCCTCGGTGAGGTCCAGGCTGCGTCGGAGAGGTGAGTATAGCAATATTTTTTATTTTAATTCTTTATTTTACACATTAATATGGTTCCCAGGGCCTGAAGGAGAGTTTCCTCTCCTTCAGACCCTGGGAACCATCAGGGATACCGTCCGATACTTGAGTCCCATTGACTTGTATTGGTATCGGGTATCGGTATCGGATTAGATCCGATACTTTGCCGGTATCGGCCGATACTTTCCGATACCGATACTTTCAAGTATCGGACGGTATCGCTCAACACTAGCTATAACATCTCCGCCTGCACCTCACTCACTGTCCAACAGTTTGTCCTGTTCTCCGTACTCCACTCTCTTTCAGTACAGCAGCCAGCCCTCATGTAAGGATTCCGGACTTTTCTTTGTGCCTGTTTGCCCTGATCCAAGATGGAGTCTTGTATCTCACTCTTCCATGGAACTTCCTCTCTGTCCTGATTATTTAAGTCCATGCCGTGTGCTACTCTTTGCCTGAATATTTTGTTGTTGTTGGCTCCTGAGCGCCTGCTGTTCTACTGGTGGACTCTCTGCTGCTGCTGCTCGTTACTCGGTGCTCTGCCTCTCCTTGTTCTGTTGCCTATAGTCCTCTGGGCATCTCCCTGATGCTGTCTGTGCTTAATTACTGTCTGGACTTCTAGTTGGAGCCATTCGCCCCTGGAACTGCTGTGGCCTGTAATGAATCCTGACATCATCTTCTCCTTTAGGTCTGTGTTTGTGTGGGCTGCTGTGTGGGACTTGTGCGGGACTTACAGCCCAAAAGGTACACATAGTGACCTTCTCTTGTTAATGCCACTCCTGTATAAAGCTGGACTTTAAGTGTCAAGTGCATTCCCACCTTTATGATTGCTGGACTTCTACATTAGTGCTGTGTGTGTGCTCATTCATAATATCGCTGGACTGCCTCATTAAATGCGGTGTGCTTACTCACATACTTTCTGCTGGGCTCCTACATTTAGTGCCTTGTACACAACTATGTTATATTACTGTTGGACTGGTTATCTTACTGTTTGCGCCCCGCTCTTCAGTTTCTCTGGACATTTCTGTGTTGAGCTGTGATTTCGTTACAATTGCAGGAAGTGCTCTATTAGTTTTGCTTTACTTGCATCATTTCATATTGTGCTGTGTTTTCATTACATCAACTTTGGTCTCAGTGTCATATTATCCCACGCAATCAGATTCTGTAGTACCCATATAATTGTTACACCTCGGTCTCACAGTTGTGGTCATGTAAAAGAATGCTTCCTCCTACACATGCCAAAGCTAAGAGCTTGAACTTCACCATCTCCAATCAGTTGGCCATGGGAATGCTGCCTTTCCTTCTGGTGGATAGTTTTCCAAAAGTTGATGGCCGTCGTAGTCCCCCAGTACCTGTTACCCAGTTGCCATTACTTCTCTAAGAAAGCTGTGTCTGCACTACACCAGCATGTCACAGACAACATCACTAGTGATGAGTGAACGTGCTTGCCACTACTCAGAGGTGTATCTAGCCTTTCCTGCACCCAGGGCAAAGGATCAGTTTGGCGACCCCCCCCCCCCCCAAACCTCCCCCATTTGAACCTTAACTCTATTGAAACTGTATGACCAAGCCAAGGTACATTACTGAATCCCCATAATGTTAAAATAGATACCAATAAAAGTAAAATTAATTGAGACATCAGTAGGTTAAGTGTTTTTGAATATCCATATTGAATAAGGAGCCTGTTGTGAATTCTGTTGTGGGTTCTGCATTTGTCCTTCACAACAGTCATCAGCTGCTTCCACTTTGGATGGGGCTATTTAGTCTGGCTCCTTCCTTTAGTGAGTGCCAGTTGTCCATTGTTTTCTAGGGATCCACATCTCTGCTTGGTTTCTCCTTCTGGATTGTCCAAATCATCAAAGATAAGTCCTGGCTCAGTTTTTGCAGTCCACATGCGGTGGACTTAATTATTCTGTGAATTGCTGTGTTTTTTCTTGTCCAGCTTTGTCTGTGTTAAGATTTACTCAGCCAAGTTGGAAACTCTGGAGTCACAGAGTTACCCTCCATGCCTTTAGTTAGGTGTGGAGATTTTGTATTCTCCGTGGTGGATTTTGTAGTATTTTTTATACTGACCGCACAGTACTCTTTCCTGTCTTTTCTTTCTAGGTAGCGTGGCCTCCTTTGCTAAATTCTGTTTTCAGTCTGCGTTTGTAATTTCCCTCTCCTCTCACAGTCAATATTTGTGGGGGGCTGCCTTTCCTTTGGGAATTTTCTCTGAGGCAAGATAGGATTCCTGTTTCTTTCTTTAGGTGTAATTAGTCCTCCGGCCGTGACGAGGTGTCTAGGGAGTGACAGGAACATCCCACGGCTACTTCTAGTTGATGTGTTAAGTTCATGGTCTGCGGTCAGTATAGAGGCCACCTACTCCAGAGCTCGTCCATGCTGCTCCTAGGCCACCAGTTCATAACAGTACAACTGGCCAACAATGAGTTAACCACATCTCAAAAGAAGGGAAAGAAAGTGCTGAGCCATTTTTTTTTTCTGTACTCTGTTGTGTTTTTTTTTCCCTCTTCACTTCTGGGTGGCTCA